>NC_069501.1:737550316-737850316 GCF_027579735.1 Bombina bombina | reverse complement strand
CTAAAGCCTGCCGCTTCCACCTTAAAAACATCTCTAAAATTAGACACTTCCTTACACTAGACACAACTAAGATTTTAATCCACTCTCTCATCCTCTCCCGCCTCGATTACTGCAACTCTGTCCTCTCTGGTCTCCCCACCTACCGCCTAGCTCCTTTACAATCCTTAATGAATGCCTCTGCCAGACTCATCTTCCTTACAAGTCACTCTTCATCTGCTGCACCTCTCTGCCAATCTCTTCACTGGCTTCCTCTTGCCTCTAGGATCAGACACAAAATTCTCACTCTGACATACAAATCCCTCAACTGCACTGCTCCCCCCTATATATCAGACCTTGTCTCCAGATACTCTCCCTCCCGTCCCCTTCGCTCTGCTCACGAACTCCTACTCTCCTCCTCTCTTGTCACCTCATCAAACTCCTGTTTACAGGACTTCTCCAGACTGGCTCCCATCATGTGGAACTCTCTGCCTCGCTCCACAAGACTCTCTTCTAGTTTTAAAAGCTTCAAGTGCTCCCTAAAGACTCTACTGTTCATGGATGCATACAACCTATGCTAACCTTTCTTTATACCAGTTCCTCTCCTCCATTGCTATCCCATGAACCCCCTTAGCATGTAAACTTAAGAGTCCAGCTGTTTGTTGATCACCTTCTCAAGAGCTGACTACAACAGTGCAACTTTTGGCAGGGCCCTCTACCCATTTGATCCCTATAACTGTTTTCTTGTACTCCGCCTTTGTTAATAGCGCTGCGGAATCTGTTGGCGCTCTACAAATAACCGATAATAATAATAATAATTAAGAAGATTCTACAATAGACTCTAATGACTTTCTCCCACTTTATCAAAAATCTGTGAACAAACAAATACTGGAGGTCCATGTCTAAATGCTCTATTGTCAAAATGTGAGATGGGGGTCACAAACAGAATATAATCAAAATAATGATGTATGTAAAATCCTTTGGCCTTAACTCTGCAATCAATAAAAAGAACCTTTAAAAAGGTTTTTGGAGCTATCACAATGCTTTCATTCTATTACCAAAAAAAGAAAAAAATCTGTAATGCTGAGTCTCCAGTTTTTATGACATTTATAAGCTTGTACAATGCTCTAAGATCCAACACAGACTTCCATGTGCTGCATTGCTTATTTATCAAAAAGAGTTTAATCCTTTCCCAACTGGTATATCAGCACTTTCATCATGAATTTTGACTGAAGAAGATCAAATGTACAGAAGAAATATCTGTTTCTTTACATTTACTGCAGATATTACCAGCCTTAGATAATGAATTATGTGAAACAAGAACATTTTCTCTGAATCACCCACTTATCTGAGACAGAGGATACCACTTTGTCCTGAAAGTGGTAGTAGTGAATTGCTGATCCAAACTAATGAACTAAATTTAATTTTAGAAGTAAAATGGAAAGTTGTTTAAAATGATATCCTCTATCCAAAAGAAAAGAAAAATAGTTTTTATGTCCCTTTAACTATTTCTATGGTTAAATATAGCTGAGTAAGAAGTGAAGAGTAGAAATTCATCTGAGCTTTCAGGTTTCAGTTAAACCAGTCAGCTATGGTAGAAGCTCTCAGATATTTAACAGATATTTGCAAAGTCTGTTTACTCAACTTAATAAATGATGGCAAAGCTAACAAATCAAATGTTACATTTTCTTCCAATAACATAGGTTCAAAAGGTGTTTCTATTTCAGTAACATAGTCTGAAACTTGTTCGTGCAAAGGAGCATTTCAATGTGAGAGCAAGTGCTGATCCCCAGAAGAAATATTAGCATCTGAGAAATACATTGTACATACAACTTCTTCTTCATTAAGGCAGGATTATGGCGCAGAGAGCAAGACATAAAGGCATCAAATATCTGAGGCTCAGCGCTGAAATAAAGCAGACAAAGGCATGCAATTAAAAGATGTATGCAGGAAGAATAACAGAGAGAAACTAAACCCAGATCAGAAGCAGATTCCATTTTTGGACAGCAGAAGTTGGTCTGGGTGAGCACAGAATCATGTACAGCTTAAGCACATTGGACAACATTGTCCATTCTGAGCTTAGAACGTATGGCATCAATATACCAAAAGTGTCAGTATAAACATACATAAATGTTAAAATGAAGTGTTCACAAAATAAAATATGGAGACCACCAGCGAGATACTGGTATCTACAGGTAAACCAAATAATGGGGAACACATGCCTAATCCAAGGATAGAAAACAAGCCTGCCTAGGTTATGGAGAAATGGAAAGAGGTCATTATGGCTTCCCTTTAAATTTGACAGAACTAAGAATAAGGGGCACTGAGATGGGGACTTTATACCATTTTAAATGGGCAAAGTGTATTGTACTGCCAACAAGTATTGTTGTAGTGGAGAACAAAAATATTGTTATGCAGTGTAATTCCTTCATTGCTTTGTTAATGGCATAGGAGTTATTTTCTCATTAAGTTTTCCATGTCTATTTCAAGCATCAAAGGAGGACGCTCTGATTTCAGTCTTATTTTACCCTCTTTAGAGCTCTGTTTCATAAAGGAGCTACAGAGCATTGTGTTGTACCCTGGAGACATTATTAGTACTACAGAAATATACAGCTGTGAAATAATTTTACCATCAATTTCTGGATTAATGAATGTTGAAAACTTATTAAATACAAATATTAAATTTTAAGAAGCTCCAAACAGAAAGAATAAATACATAATGTTGATATATTTGTGACTTCTTAATACATATTATTAGTTCTATGGAAACACTGATTACAAAGTAAAAATCACTTTGGGGATCTTTATTCTGGTCTGCAGAATACTCATCAGAATGCAATTCCAAAATGCTTTATACACATATTTGCTTTGTTCATTTGCCCAGTTATATGTTATATAAATTAAAATATGTGCTATATTAGAATGCACATTTAATCTAAAAGATGGTACAATCTTACAGGCTTCCAGTCTGCCTTTGGAGTAGCACAGTGTAAATGTATTACATTTTCTCAGGGTGTAATATTTGTAAAAACAAAATAACATACATGTACTTCTCAGTATCGTTAGTCATTAGCAGAATGGCTTGAGTTTCCTGACCTTTTTTGTTGGCATGTTTTCCAAGCAGCTGCATTTAAGCATAGTGTAACATAATAATTATACTGATGCATTTTGTATCATCTTTCTTGAAAGCTTGAAAAGTTGTTACCTGTATCCTTATCTGTGAGTAGCAACAAAAATAATCTGTACAGGTATACCTCACTTTACAGCGCTTTGTGGAGCTGAAGTTCAACCTCCAAGGATTTTGAAACAGTGCTTTAATCATCGTGAGATTGCGAGAAAAGTGACTGGCACCATTTTGTTATGCATAGTTTACTCTGTTTACAGCATTACAGTGCAATCTGTGTGTCAGTGCTATAGTCTGGCAAATTTTACTACAGTAATTGTCACTATTTTACAGGTACAAATTGAATGCTGTGCTAGTGTTAAACTAAATGTAGCACTATTGCACCCCTAATGTATGTTAGTTCAAACATGTTTTCAAGTTTTTAAACACACTGGCAAGTGAAAAGAAAGCTAAAACCGTCTTGTTTCCCTTTAAGGCGGTTTTCACTTTACAGCGGGGCTCCGGTCCCTAACCCACTGTATGAGCATGGTATACCTGTATATGTTTTGTATTGGTCTTGATTAATTTAATCACCTTAAAGGGACATAATACTCATATGCTAAATCACTTGAAACTGATGCAGCATAACTGTAAAAGCTGACAGGAAAATATCACCGGAGCATCTCTATGTAAAAAAGGAAGATGTTTTACCTCACAATTTCCTCAGCTTAGCAGAGTAAGTTCTGTGTAAAAAGTTATACTCAGCTGCAGCCCAGCTGCAGGTAAAAAAAATTTAAAAAAATGAAGACATGAACAACAGCCAATCAGCATCAGCAGTGCTGACGTCATGAACTCTTTTACTGTGATCTCATGAGATTACACTTAACTCTCATGAGATTTCATTGTAAACTTCCTGAATAGGGAAATAAGATGAGTGTTCACGAAGCTCACTCCTTTGCCTGTCCCGGGACAGACATACTGATTTGTTGCTTAGAAGTCCTTTACAATGGAATGTGGCTACTGAGAAACTTTTGAGGTAAAATATCTTTCTTTTTTTTAGAGATGTTCAGGTGATATTTTCTAGTCAGCTTTTTACAGCTATACTGCATTACTTTCAAGTGTTTAAACATTAAGGCCTAGATTTAGAGTTTGGCGGTAGCCGTCAAAACCAGCGTTAGAGGCTCCTAACGCTGGTTTTTACCGCCCGCTGGTATTTGGAGTCAGTCAGGAAAGGGTCTAACGCTCACTTTGCAGCCGCAACTTTTCCATACCGCAGATCCCCCTACGCCATTTGCATATCCTATCTTTTCAATGGGATCTTTCTAACGCCGGTATTTAGAGTCTTGGCTGAAGTGAGCGTTAGAAATCTAACGACAGAACTCCAGCCGCAGAAAAAAGTCAGTAGTTAAGAGCTTTCTGGGCTAACGCCGGTTTATAAAGCTCTTAACTACTGTGCTCTAAAGTACACTAACACCCATAAACTACCTATGTACCCCTAAACCGAGGGCCCCCCACATCGCCGCCACTCTATTAAAATTTTTTAACCCCTAATCTGCCGCTCCGTACACCGCCGCAACCTACGTTATCCCTATGTACCCCTAATCTGCTGCCCCTAATACCACCGCCACCTACCTACACTTATTAACCCCTAATCTGCCGACCGGACCGCACCGCTACTATAATAAATGTATTAACCCCTAATCCGCCTCACTCCCGCCTCAATAACCCTATAATAAATAGTATTAACCCCTAATCTGCCCTCCCTAACATCGCCGACACCTAACTTCAAGCATTAATCCCTAATCTGCCGACCGGAGCTCACCGCTACTCTAATACATTTTTTAACCCCTAAAGCTAATTCTAACCCTAACACCCCCCTAAGTTAAATATAATTTTTATCTAACGAAATAAATTAACTCTTATTAAATAAATTATTCCTATTTAAAGCTAAATACTTACCTGTAAAATAAACCCTAATATAGCTACAATATAAATAATAATTATATTGTAGCTATTTTAGGATTAATATTTATTTTACAGGCAACTTTGTATTTATTTTTACCAGGTACAATAGCTATTAAATAGTTAATAACTATTTAATAGCTACCTAGTTAAAATAATTACAAAATTACCTGTAAAATAAATCCTAACCTAAGTTACAATTAAACCTAACACTACACTATCAATAAATTAATTAAATAAAATACCTACAATTATCTACAATTAAACCTAACACTACACTATCAAGAAATTAATTAAATACAATACCTACAAATAAATACAATTAAATAAACTAACTAAAGTACAAAAATAAAAAAGAACTAAGTTACAAAAAATAAAAAAATATTTACAAACATTAGAAAAATATTACAACAATTTTAAACTAATTACACCTACTCTAAGCCCCCTAATAAAATAACAAAGACCCCCAAAATAAAAAAATGCCCTACCCTATTCTAAAATTAAAATAGAAAAGCTCTTTTACCTTACCAGCCCTGAAAAGGGCCCTTTGCGGGGCATGCCCCAAAGAATTCAGCTCTTTTGCCTGTAAAAAAAAAACATACAATACCCCCCCCCCCAACATTACAACCCACCACCCACATACCCCTAATATAACCCAAACCCCCCTTAAATAAACCTAACACTAAGCCCCTGAAGATCTCCCTACCTTGTCTTCACCACGCCGGGTTCACCGATCGATCCAGAAGAGCTCCTCCGATGTCTTGATCCAAGCCCAAGCGAGGGGCTGAAGATGTCCATGATCCGACTGAAGTCTTCATCCAAGCGGGAGCTGAAGAGGTCCATGATCGGGCTGAAGTCTTCATCCAAGCGGGAGCTGAAGAGGTCCATGATCGGGCTGAAGTCTTCTATCAAGCGGCATCTTCAATCTTCTTTCTTCCGGATCCATGTTCATCCCGCCGACGCGGGACATCCATCTTCACCGACGACTTCCCGACGAATGACGGTTCCATTAAGGGACGTCATCCAAGATGACCCCTGCATAATAATAATATGCAGGGGTCAGCGATAGCGGGGGCGGCAGATTAGGGGTTAATAAGCGTAAAGTTAGGGGTGTTTAGACTCGGGGTACATGTTAGGGTGTTAGGTGCTTAGGAAGTGTTTCCCCATAGGAAACAATGGGGGTGCGTTAGGAGCTGAACACTGCTTTTTTGCAGGTGTTAGGTTTTTTTTCAGCTCAAACAGCTCCATTGTTTTCTATGGGGGAATCTTGCACGAGCACGTTTTTGAGGCTGGCCGCGTCCGTAAGCAACGCTGGTATTTAGAGTTGCAGTGGCGGTAAATATGCTCTACGCTCCCTTTTTTGGAGCCTAACGCAGCCCTTCTGTGAACTCTAAATACCAGCGGTATTTAAAAGGTGCGGGGGAAAAAAAGCATGCGTAGCTAACGCACCCCTTTGGCCGCAGAACTTAATATTGAGTAACTTGCTGCTAGATTACATGGTTTTTATTTATTATATAATTTTGAATGGAGAGACAAATGAAAAGGTATTTCTCCACCATATTTTAACCCCTTAATGACCACAATGTACCCTGTATGTCACTGGTCATTAAGGGTTTTTTCAGGACATAATAGCACAAGTCTAGCAAGAACACGCTATTAATGCCCTCCCTCCAGCAGGCTTTGTGGAATAGAGCAGTCTCAACGCTGGTGGCAAGACCGCACTATAAAACAATCAAGTCCCAAAAAAAGGCCAGCGACATACAGGGTACGTCGCTGGTCCTTAAGGGGTTAATATTATCTACATGGTGGCTTACTGTTAGCAGATACTTTTGTGTTAAAAACCTGTTTGCTAACAATCATCAAAATATGTTCTGATATTGATCTGGTATATTTTTTATTGGACTCCAAAAAGGTAGAAGAGTTGAACAAGATGACATTTTTCCACTATGTAACAATCCAAGGTTTACAAAAATGGAAAGGTAATATAGAATGTTTGAAATAGAATAGGCCAGTAAAAAAAAAAAAAGCTTGCTAACAATTAAAAAACTTAAAGAGATAGAGGTCCATTTATCAATCTCCGTATGGAGCATAAAGGACTGTGTTTCTGGCGAGTCTTCAGACTCGCCAGAAACACAAGTTATGGAGCAGTGGTCTAAAGACTGCTGCTCCATAACCCTATCCGCCTGCTCTGATGAGGCAGACAAGAATCGCCGGAATTCAACCCGATCGAGTACGATCGGGTTGATTGACACCTCCCTGCTGGCGGCCGCGAGTCTGCAGGGGGCGGCGTTGCACCAGCAGCTCTTGTGAGCTGCTGGTGCAATGCTGAGTACAGAGAGCGTATTGCTCTCCGCATTCAGCGAGGTCTTGCCGACCTGATCCGCACTGTTGGATCAGGTCCACAAGACCTTTCATAAATAGGCCTCATTGTGTTTAAAAGTGCAGATAAGGGACGTATAAGTGCAGTTTTACACATAGGGGCTAGATTACAAGTGGCATGCTATTTAGCGCTCCTGCTCAACGGTAAACTTCACTAGAAGTAATATTTTTGCGCATGTCAAGTTCCGCTCGTATTACAAGTTGAAAGTAAAAACTTTGCGAGTGAGCGAAACCCAACACCCATTAATTTACAGACTTTGTGATATCACGACCAAACAATATTATTTTTACTGTAAACACACACACTTATACCTACATATCTATTCCTACAGCATACAGGGAGTGCAGAATTATTAGGCAAGTTGTATTTTTGAGGATTAATTTTATTATTGAACAACAACCATGTTCTCAATGAACCCAAAAAACTCATTAATATCAAAGCTGAATAGTTTTGGAAGTAGTTTTTAGTTTGTTTTTAGTTATAGCTATTTTAGGGGGATATCTGTGTGTGCAGGTGACTATTACTGTGCATAATTATTAGGCAACTTAACAAAAAACAAATATATACCCATTTCAATTATTTATTTTTACCAGTGAAACCAATATAACATCTCAACATTCACAAATATACATTTCTGACATTCAAAAACAAAACAAAAACAAATCAGTGACCAATATAGCCACCTTTCTTTGCAAGGACACTCAAAAGCCTGCCATCCATGGATTCTGTCAGTATTTTGATCTGTTCACCATCAACATTGCGTGCAGCAGCAACCACAGCCTCCCAGACACTGTTCAGAGAGGTGTACTGTTTTCCCTCCTTGTAAATCTCACATTTGATGATGGACCACAGGTTCTCAATGGGGTTCAGATCAGGTGAACAAGGAGGCCATGTCATTAGATTTTCTTCTTTTATACCCTTTCTTGCCAGCCACGCTGTGTAGTACTTGGACGCGTGTGATGGAGCATTGTCCTGCATGAAAATCATGTTTTTCTTGAAGGATGCAGACTTCTTCCTGTACCACTGCTTGAAGAAGGTGTCTTCCAGAAACTGGCAGTAGGACTGGGAGTTGAGCTTGACTCCATCCTCAACCCGAAAAGGCCCCACAAGCTCATCTTTGATGATACCAGCCCAAACCAGTACTCCACCTCCACCTTGCTGGCATCTGAGTCGGACTGGAGCTCTCTGCCCTTTACCAATCCAGCCACGGGCCCATCCATCTGGCCCATCAAGACTCACTCTCATTTCATCAGTCCATAAAACCTTAGAAAAATCAGTCTTGAGATATTTCTTGGCCCAGTCTTGACGTTTCAGCTTGTGTGTCTTGTTCAGTGGTGGTCGTCTTTCAGCCTTTCTTACCTTGGCCATGTCTCTGAGTATTGCACACCTTGTGCTTTTGGGCACTCCAGTGATGTTGCAGCTCTGAAATATGGCCAAACTGGTGGCAAGTGGCATCTTGGCAGCTGCACGCTTGACTTTTCTCAGTTCATGGGCAGTTATTTTGCGCCTTGGTTTTTCCACACGCTTCTTGCGACCCTGTTGACTATTTTGAATGAAACGCTTGATTGTTCGATGATCACGCTTCAGAAGCTTTGCAATTTTAAGAGTGCTGCATCCCTCTGCAAGATATCTCACTATTTTTGACTTTTCTGAGCCTGTCAAGTCCTTCTTTTGACCCATTTTGCCAAAGGAAAGGAAGTTGCCTAATAATTATGTACACCTGATATAGGGTGTTGATGTCATTAGACCACACCCCTTCTCATTACAGAGATGCACATCACCTAATATGCTTAATTGGTAGTAGGCTTTCGAGCCTATACAGCTTGTAGTAAGACAACATGCATAAAGAGGATAATGTGGTCAAAATACTCATTTGCCTAATAATTCTGCACTCCCTGTATATATATATATATAACAAATATTATACATACTGTAAAAAATATATATATTCTATGGATTATTTAGAATTTTTGGCAAGTATGTATAATTTTTAATAATTATTAATATTTTTTAATGTTATATGTAATATTTCAAAAACACACTTTGAGATTAGCAATTCTACTTGTGCACTAACCCAACACCGCATTAGACCTAAAACGCAAAACCTGAAGCGTGTTATGCATATTTTACATTCCCATGTTCTTCACATATTTTTTTTATTATTATTAAATATCGCCTAGATTTAGAGTTCTGCGTTAGCCGTCAAAAGCAGCATTAAGGGGTCCTAACGCTGCTTTTGGCCGCCCGCTGGTATTTAGAGTCAGGCAGGAAAGGGTCTAACGCTCACTTTCAAGCCGCGACTTTTCCATACCGCAGATCCCCTTACGCCAATTGCGTATCCTATCTTTTCAATGGGATCTTCCTAACGCCGGTATTTAGAGTCTTGGCTGAAGTGAGCGTTACACCTCTACCGACAATACTCCTACCACCCATGGAAAGGCTGTAGTTAAGAGCTTTATGGGCTAACGCCGGTTTATAAAGCTCTTAACTACAGTGCTCTAAAGTACACTAACACCCATAAACTACCTATGTACCCCTAAACTGAGGTCCCCCCACATCGCCACCACTATAATAAATATTGTTAACCCCTAATCTGCGAACCACACACCTCCGCCACCTACATTATCCCTATGAACCCCTAATCTGCTGCCCTAACATCGTCGACACCTACATAATATTTATTAACCCCTAATCTGCCCCCCCCCAACGTCGCCGCTACCTAACTACACTTATTAACCCCTAATCTGCTGACCGGAACCTTGCCGCCACTATAATAAATGTAATAACCCCTAAAGCGCCGCACTCCCACCTCACAAACACTATAATAATTAGTATTAACCCCTAATCTGCCCTCCCTAACATCGCCGCCACCTAACTTCAAGTATTAACCCCTAATCTGCCGACCGGACCTCGCCACTACTCTAATAAATGTATTAACCAATAAAGCTAAGTCTAACCCTAACCCTAACACCCCCCTAAATTAAATATAATTTTAATCTAACGAAATAAATTAAATCTTATTAACTAAAGTATTCCTATTTAAAACTAAATACTTACCTGTAAAATAAACCGTAAACTAGCTACAATATAACAAATAATTATATTGTTGCTATTTTAGGATTTATATTTATTTAACATGCAACTTTGTATTTATTTTAACTAGGTACAATAGCTATTAAATTGTTATTTACTATTTAATAGCTACCTAGTTAAAATAATTACAAAATTACCTGTAAAATAAATCCTAACCTAAGTTACAATTAAACCTAACACTACACTATCAATAAATTAATTAAATAAAGTACCTACAATTACATACAATTAAATAAACTAAACTAAATTTCTAAAAAAAACAAAAAAACTAAATTACAAAAAATAAAAAAAGATTACTATTAATATTAGGCTAATTACACCTACTCTAAGCCCCCTAATAAAATAAAAAAGCCCCCCAAAATAATAAAGGCCCCTACCCTATTCTAAATTAAAAAGTAAACAGCTCTTTTACCAGCCCTTAAAAGGGCTTAATCGGAATTAAGGTAGGAAAAATCTGATTGGTTGATTAAATCAGCCAATCAGAATCAAGTTCAATCCGATTGGCTTATCCAATCAGCCAATCAGATTGATCTCGCATTCTATTGGCTGTTCCGATCAGATTTTTCCTATGCCATCTTGGATGACGTCATTTAAAGGAACCTTCATTCCGCGAGTAGGCGTCGGTTGAAGAGGATGGATCCGCGTTGCCTGGAAGAAGATGGCTCCGCTCCGCTCCGGATGGATGAAGATAGAAGATGCCGCTTGGATGAAGATGTCTGCCGGTCCGGATGTCCTCTTCTGCCCGGATAGGATGAAGACTTCTGCCGGTCTGGATGTCCTCTTCTGCCCCATCGGATGAAGACTTCGGCCCGGCTGGGTCAAGACCACTCAAGGTAGGGAGATCTTCAGGGGGGTATTGTTAGGTTTATTTAAGGGGGGGTTGGGTTAGAGTAGGGGTATGTGGGTGGTGGGTTTTAATGTTGGGGGGGGTTGTATTTTTTTTTACAGCAAAAGAGCTGATTACTTTGGGGCATTTCCCACGTAAAAAGCCCTTTTAAAGGCTGGTAAAAGAGCTGGTTACTTTTTAATTTAGAATAGGGTAGGGACCTTTATTATTTTGGGGGGCTTTTTTATTTTATTAGGGGGCTTAGAGTAGGTGTAATTAGCCTAATATTCTTGTAATCTTTTTTTATTTTTTGTAATTTATTTTTTTGTTTTTTTTGTAATTTAGTTTAGTTTATTTAATTGTATGTAATTGTAGGTACTTTATTTAATTAATTTATTGATAGTGTAGTGTTAGGTTTAATTGTAACTTAGGTTAGGATTTATTTTACAGGTAATTTTGTAATTATTTTAACTAGGTAGCTATTAAATAGTTAATAACTATTTAATAGCTATTGTACCTGGTTAAAATAAATACAAAGTTGCCTGTAAAATAAATATAAATCCTAAAATAGCTAGAATATAATTATTTGTTATATTGTAGCTATATTAGGGTTTATTTTACAGGTAAGTATTTAGTTTTAAATAGGAATACTTTAGTTAATAAGATTTAATTTATTTTGTTAGATTAAAATTAGATTTAACTTAGAGGGGTGTTAGGGTTAGGGTTAGACTTAGCTTTAGGGGCTAATACATTTATTAGGGTAGTGGCGAGGTCCGGTCGGCAGATTAGGGGTTAATACTTGAAGTTAGGTGGCAGTGACGTGGGGGGGGCAGATTAGGGGTTAATACTATTTATTATAGGGTTTGCGAGGCGGGAGTGCGGCGGTTTAGGGGTTAATACATTTATTATAGTGGCAGCGAGGTCCGGTAGGCAGATTAGGGGTTAATAAGTGTAGGTAAGGTAGCGGCGACGTTGGGGGGACAGATTAGGGGGTTAATAAATATAATATAGGGGTCGGCGGTGTTAGGGGCAGCAGATTAGGGGTTCATAGGGATAATGTAGGTTGCGGCGGTGTCCAGAGCGGAAGATTAGGGGTTAATAATAATATGCAGGGGTCAGCGATAGCAGGGACGGCAGATTAGGGGTTAATAAGTGTAAGGTTAGGGGTGTTTAGACTCGGGGTTCATGTTAGGGTGTTAGGTGCAGACTTAGAAAGTGTTTCCCCTAGGAAACAATGGGGCTGCTTTGGGAGCTTAACGCTGCTTTTTTGCAGGTGTTAGGTTTTTTTCATCCCAAACTGCCCCATTGTTTCCTATGGGGGAATCGTGCACGAGCACGTTTTGCCAGCTTACCGCTACCGCAAGCAACGCTGGTATTGAGGTTGAAGTGGCGTAAATTCGGCTCAACGCACCCTTTTTGGAGCCTAACGCAGCCCCTCAGACAACTCTAAATACCAGCGTTGTCTTAAGGGTGCGTTGGGAAAAAAAGCTGCGTTAGCTACGCGGGTCTTTACTGACAAAACTCTAAATCTAGCTGTATATATTTATATATATATATATATATATATATATATATATATATATACTGTATATATATGATAATGTTACTGTAAAATAGATATCTATACCTATATATCTATAGTAATAGATATATAGGTATTTACATATATATAGTTATATGTAATTACAATAATCATAACATATTCCTATGTTATTCCTAAGTGAAGAACATTGGAATGTTAAATATGAACAGTATATATACAGTAAAACACAAATACATATGTACACACATATTTAGACATGTATATCTGTGTATATGCATTATAGCCCTTTCCATTCAACTACTTCATCATACAACATATACCTTTAAACCTTTATAACTTTTTTAAATATTTATGTGACTAATTTTATTAGAAAGTGTTTATATGAGTGTAACTGTAATTTTTAATGCATTTATGTTGTGTTTAGTGCTACTTTTTTAACCGACTACTCTCTATGTGAGGTCTTCATTCATGCTAACCAGATAAGCGTAAAATACGATTGCGCTCTCGTGACCATGTTTACTTTTATCTGGTAATACGAGCGATATTCCGATGCCCGAAAAAAACGTTATCGCTCACGCACAACAGTTAGTGTGCCACTTGTAATCTAGCTCAGAATATTATATACAAGGCACACTAGTTTTACAATAAAATTGAAGCGTTTACAAATGCTAGATAGAGAAACTATGACATATATGCAAAATAAAATTGTTTTGGTAGTTCAAAGAGAAACAACTCTGGATATAAATACAAATACTTTTGGTTTTGTTTTGTTTTTTTACTGTAAATAGACCCCCATCACTTTTACACCTTTCCTAAGACTTTTTTTCTGGACGTAATTTTAGTTCTGTATATGAAGAAGTTGAATACAATTGTGGGGAATGTGAAGTCAGCGGTAGTCCAGACTGCTTGTTATATGCAGTAGATTTATATAGAGCTTATTGCAGTGAAGACTTTTTTTATAGCAATAAATCTTTTATATATAAAAATATAGAGATACTTATCCCATAATTATTTTATGGTTATTTTATATTTTATTATATAATTAGGTTTCATTTTATGAGATTAGGTGCAATGTAGCCCCTCTTTTACCATTATTTTTCTTTTTGAGATAGAAGAATGTATGATTTAATGGTAGTGTCCCATGAAAATTATAATAATAATCAGAAGAAACACAATAGCTCCTAAAGCTGTTCCAAGGTTTAAAGAAGTGCCCAAAACTTGGGGGTATATGCTCAGTAATTCTCCTAATAATACAGTATATAGAGAGGTACTGTCCACAGATTCCCAGTAAATAAAAAGTTGGTGTAAATGGTGATAATGGTATCAGTCCACCCAATTCAAGTTATAAAAAAATTGTGAAATCTTGTAAAATCAAGTTCCAGTTGCAAAAATTCTTGGTGCTTATAATGGATGATAACAGTTCACAGTTGTGGCAATTGTATGCCCTGTTATTACATCCGGTAAACTTGATGTCAATGCAGTAACACTTTACCTCTGAAAATAGGCAAAAAAGGTGATTAAGAGATACAATACTCTATCTCTCTTAAGCTAATCACAAAAAGAACAAGTGGGCTAACCTCCAAAAGTCCACCAAAGAAAAAATTAGAAGAAAGAGTGTCTGGGATAGCGCTCCAAAAAAGAGCCGAGAGAAGGAAAACACTATGGCCTAGATTTAGAGTTTGGCGTTAGCCGTGAAAACCAGCGTTAGAGGCTCCTAACGCTGGTTTTAGGCTACCGCCGGTATTTGGAGTCACTCAAAATAAGGTCTAACGCTCACTTTCTAGCCGCGACTTTTCCATACCGCAGATCCCCTTACGTAAATTGCGTATCCTATCTTTTCAATGGGATTTTTCTAACTCCGGTATTTAGAGTCGTTTCTGAAGTGAGCGTTAGACATCTAACGACAAAACTCCAGCCGCAGGAAAAAAGTCAGTAGTTAAGAGCTTTCTGGGCTAACGCCGGTTTATAAAACTCTTAACTACTGTACTCTAAAGTACAATAACACCCATAAACTACCTATGTACCCCTAAACCGAGGTCCCCCCACATCGCCGACACTCGAAAAAAAATTTTTAACCCCTAATCTGCCGACCGCCACCTACGTTATCCTTATGTACCCCTAATCTGCTGCCCCTAACACCGCCGACCCCTGTATTATATTTATTAACCCCTAATCTGCCCCCCTCAACGTTGCCTCCACCTGCCTACACTTATTAACCCCTAATCTGCCGACCGCAAAGCGCCGCCACCTACGTTATCCTTATGTACCCCTAATCTGCTGCCCCTAACACCGCCGACCCCTATATTATATTTATTAACCCCTAATCTGCCCCCCACAACGTCGCCTCCACCTGCCTACACTTATTAACCCCTAATCTGCCGACCGGACCTGAGCGCTACTATAATAAAGTTATTAACCCCTAATCCGCCTCACTAACCCTATCATAAATAGTATTAACCCCTAATCTGCCCTCCCTAACATCGCCGACACCTAACTTCAAACATTAACCCCTAATCTGCCGACCGAATCTCGCCGCTATTCTAATAAATGTATTAACCCCTAAAGCTAAGTCTAACCCTAATACTAACACCCCCCTAAGTTAAATATAATTTAAATCTAACGAAATTAATTAACTCTTATTAAATAAATTATTCCAATTTAAAGCTAAATACTTACCTGTAAAATAAATCCTAATATAGCTACAATATAAATTATAATTATATTATAGCTATTTTAGGATTTATATTTATTTTACAGGTAACTTTGTATTTATTTTAACCAGGTACAATAGCTATTAAATAGTTGATCGGAACAGCCAATAGAATGCGAGCTCAATCTGATTGGCTGATCGGATCAGCCAATCGGATTGAACTTGATTCTGATTGGCTGATTCCATCAGCCAATCAGAATATTCCTACCTTAATTCCGATTGACTGATAGAATCCTATCAGCCAATCGGAATTCGAGGGACGCCATCTTGGATGACGTCATTTAAAGGAACCGTCATTTGTCGTTCAGTCGTCGGCCAGGATGGATGTTCCGCGGTGGAGGTCTTCAGGATGCTGCCGCTTCGCTCCGGATGGATGCCGCTTGGATGAAGACTTCAATCGGATGGAAGACCTCTTCTGGCCCGCTTGGATGAAGACTTCAGCCGGATAATGGACCTCTTAAGCCCCCCGCTTGGGCTTGGATCAGGACATCGGAGGAGCTCTTCTGGACCGATCGGTGAACCTGGTATGGTGAAGACAAGGTAGGATGATCTTCAGGGGCTTAGTGTTAGGTTTATTTAAGGGGGGTTTGGGTTAGATTAGGGGTATGTGGGTGGTGGGTTGTAATGTTGGGGGGGGTATTGTATGTTTTTTTTTACAGGCAAAAGAGCTGAATTTCTTGGGGCATGCCCCGCAAAGGGCCCTGTTCAGGGCTGGTAAGGTAAAAGAGCTTTGAACTTTAGTAATTTAGAATAGGGTAGGGCATTTTTTTATTTTGGGGGGCTTTGTTATTTTATTAGGGGGCTTAGAGTAGGTGTAATTAGTTTAAAATTGTTGTAATATTTTTCTTATGTTTGTAAATATTTTTTTATTTTTTGTAACTTAGTTCTTTTTTATTTTTTGTACTTTATCTAGTTTATTTAATTGTATTTATTTGTAGCAATTGTATTTAATTAATTTATTGATAGTGTAGTGTTAGGTTAATTGTAGGTAATTGTAGGTAGTTTATTTAATTAATTTATTGATAGTCTAGTGTTTGTGTGGGTTTATTTGTAACTTAGGTTAGGATTTCTTTTACAGGTAAATTTGTAATTATTTTAACTATTTTAGCTATTAAATAGTTCTTAACTATTTAATAGCTATTGTACCTGGTTAAAATAAATACAAAGTTACCTGTAAAATAAATATAAATCCTAAAATAGCTATAATATAATTAGAATTTATATTGTAGCTATATTAGGATTTATTTTACAGGTAAGTATTTAGCTTTAAATTGGAATAATTTATTTAATAAGAGTTAATTAATTTCATTAGATTTAAATTATATTTAACTTAGGGGGGTGTTAGTATTAGGGTTAGACTTAGCTTTAGGGGTTAATACATTTATTAGAATAGCGGCGAGATTCGGTCGGCAGATTAGGGGTTAATAATTGAAGTTAGGTGTCGGCGATGTTAGGGAGGGCAGATTAGGGGTTAATACTATTTATGATAGGGTTAGTGAGGCGGATTAGGGGTTAATAACTTTATTATAGTAGCGCTCAGGTCCGGTCGGCAGATTAGGGGTTAATAAGTGTAGGCAGGTGGAGGCGACGTTGTGGGGGGCAGATTAGGGGTTAATAAATATAATATAGGGGTCGGCGGTGTTAGGGGCAGCAGATTAGGGGTACATAGGGATAATGTAAGTAGCGGCGGTTTACGGAGCGGCAGATTAGGGGTTAATAATAATATGCAGGGGTCAGCGATAGCGGGGGCGGCAGATTAGGGGTTAATAAGTGTAAGGTTAGGGGTGTTTAGACTCGGGGTACATGTTAGAGTGTTAAGTGCAGACGTAGGAAGGGTTACCGCATAGCAAGCAATGGGGCTGCGTTAGGAGCTGAACGCGGCTTTTTTGCAGGTGTTTGGGTTTTTTTCAGCTCAAACAGCCCCATTGTTTCCTATGGGGGAATTGTGCACGAGCACGTTTTTGAGGCTGGCCGCGTCCGTAAGCAACTCTGGTATCGAGAGTTGAAGCTGCGTTAAAAATGCTCTACGCTCCTTTTTTGGAGCCTAACGCAGCCTTTATGTGGACTCTCGATACCAGAGTTATTTTTATGGTGCGGCCAGAAAAAAGCCGGCGTTAGTTTTTCGGGTCGTTACCGACAAAACTCCAAATCTAGGCCTATAGATCTGTATTTAATAATATATATAATTAAAAACTAATGGCATTGGCATATAATGAGATAGTAGTGTTCAATTGATTTAAAATATAAAAGTAATAAAGCAGCCTCTAAAAATAATGTAATCTGATATTAAAAGATAGAGAATATAATAACGTCAAAATAATATTTTAATGAATGAAATACAATGTTACGTTAAGTATAAAATAAATACAATGTTATGCAAATGTTTAAAATAGTGATGCCAGCATCTAAAATTATAAAAATCAATACAAAAGATTCATTGCGATGAATTAATAAACAATGTAGCTGAGCTTAGTGTCATATATATCATAAATAATGGAATGAAAACCTGTGTCCTCTCGGTTTATGTAGCAATTACGATAATCAACAGATAGGTCCGTGAAGGCATGTCCATACAACCCTTAGTTGAAAAAATGAACTCCGAAGTAAGTTTTGTATCCTTTATCCTTATTTCAACCGATGTGCTGATATTTAGCATTCTCCGTGAACGATAAAAGCAGTGATCCTCTTCGTGTTGCAAACCAAATCCGGGTTAAAGTTCGGGAGTATTCAAGTTCCAAAAACAACACCTGAGTGCTGAAACAGGTTAGGCTTTAGCCCAGTTATTAGACAGAAATAGGAACACCTCAGATGGATACGTATGAGTAGGTCCTGGGATAGGGATTACACATGTAGAGGCAGCTCAAAACGGAGTTTATATAACTGCTCAATGTACCTATCCTATCTACTTACGTTTCCAATCTGGGTATAAGATATGTGCATAAGTTCAGTAGGCAAATCTACGCGTTTCAGCCGCCAGGGGCCTTTATCAAGATGCCTACTAACTCCAAATTCCATTTTTAAATAGCCCACGTTCTCTTTTCATTGGACCAATTTCAGCCTATTGGATTTTTTCAAATGGTGGGTGTGATACAGAGTAAAAAACTTTTGCAAGGGACATCTATATGTTTGTAACCTTAGTAACTTCTCTAATTCATGGTAATAGTCAATTTACAAACTAATAAAATGATATAAAATATAATAATACAAAATACAATAATAATAAAAATATCCATATTGATTTTGACACAATAGATCGCTATCTGACAGATTCCGCCATAAATAGAGACTGCTCTATTGAAATTTGATCACTTGATGGATAACTGTTTATTTATCTGTGGTGATTTCCCTAGTTGGAATATATGAATAGGTTTTTTTAATATATATGAAAAGTTTTTTTTAAAAAAATGATCAGATGTGTGAAAGAAGGGGATGGAAACAAAAATTAGACAATTGATTTATCTTCTTGTTATTATTGATTTGTTTATTTAAAAACGTATCAGAAAAAGTTTCTCATGTGTATGATTGTATTGGTTAGCTGGAGTTCTGTTATTGGTCTTTTTCTTACTAAATATATGTGATAGTTCCTTCCTGGAATTCTCTATGTTGGTATTATCACTTATATTTTTCTCAGTATTGTTTTCTTGATGTATTTGATCTAAGTTTTGGGTTTTATCATTATCTTCATTTGCCTTGTAATCTGTGATATCTCTTTTAAATTTAGAATTCTTTTGTAGAATAATATTACCATTTAGTTCTGAAATTCTTTCTATTATTTCAGTCTGTATGTTTTTACATTCCTCACTGGATTCTTTTTGATTCATTTTATTTTTAACTTTTTCTATATCATTTTTCACATCAGTGAGTTGTAAATTCCTAGCTTTAATTATGATTTTCATAAGATTTAAAGATGCTGTTTCTAATGAGATATTTTTACAAACTAAGGCCTAGATTTAGAGTTTGGCGGTAGCCGTGAAAACCAGCGTTAGAGGCTCCTAACGCTGGTTTTAGGCTACCGCCGGTATTTGGAGTCAGTCAGGAAAGGGTCTAACACTCACTTTTCAGCCGCGACTTTTCCATACCGCAGATCCCCTTACGTCAATTGCGTATCCTATCTTTTCAATGGGATCTTTCTAACTCCGGTATTTAGAGTCGTGTCTGAAGTGAGCGTTAGAAATCTAACGACAAAACTCCAGCCGCAGAAAAAAGTCAGTAGTTAAGAGCTTTCTGGGCTAACGCCGGTTTATAAAGCTCTTAACTACTGTGCTCTAAAGTACACTAACACCTATAAACTACCTATGTACCCCTAAACCGAGGTCCCCCCACATCGCCGCCACTCGATTAAATTTTTTTAACCCCTAATCTGCCGACCGACACCTACGTTATCCTTATGTACCCCTAATCTGCTGCCCCTAACACCGCCGACCCCTGTATTATATTTATTAACCCCTAACCTGCCCCACACAACGTCGCCGCCAGCTACCTACAATAATTAACCCCTAATCTGCCGACCGCAAAGCGCCGCTACTTACGTTATCCTTATGTACCCCTAATCTGCTGCCCCTAACACTGCCGACCCCTATATTATATTTATTAACCCCAAATCTGCCCCCCACAACGTCGCCTCCACCTGCCTACACTTATTAACCCCTAATCTGCCGGGCGGACCGCACCGCTATTATAATAAAGTTATTAACCCCTAATCCGCCTCACTAACCCTATAATAAATAGTATTAACCCCTAATCTGCCCTCCCTAACATCGCCGACACCTAACTTCAAACATTAACCAATAATCTGCCGACTGTAGCTCACCGCTATTCTAATAAATGTATTAACCCCTAAAGCTAAGTCTAACCCTAACACTAACACCCCCTAAGTTAAATATAATTTAAATCTAACGAAATTAATTAACTCTTATTAAATAAATTATTCCTATTTAAAGCTAAATACTTACCTGTAAAATAAATCCTAATATAGCTACAATATAAATTATATTTATATTATAGCTATTTTAGGATTTATATTTATTTTACAGGTAACTTTGTATTTATTTTAACCAGGTACAATAGCTAAAATAGTTAAAATAATTACAAAATTACCTGTAAAATAAATCCTAACCTAAGTTACAATTAAACCTAACACTACACTATCAATAAATTAATTAAATAAAATACCTACAATTACCTACAATTAAACCTAACACTACACTATCAATAAATTAATTAAATACAATATCTACAAATAAATACAATGAAATAAACTAACTAAAGTACAAAAAATAAAAAAGAACTAAGTTTCAAAAAATAAAAAAATATTTACAAACATCAGAAAAATATTACAACAATTTTAAACTAATTACACCTACTCTAAGCCCCCTAATAAAATAACAAAGACCCCCAAAATAAAAAAATGCCCTACCCTATTCTAAATTACTAAAGTTCAAAGCTCTTTTACCTTACCAGCCCTGAACAGGGCCCTTTGCGGGGCATGCCCCAAAGAATTCAGCTCTTTTGCCTGTAAAAAAAACACATACAATACCCCCCCCAACATTACAACCCACCACCCACATACCCCTAATCTAACCCAAACCCCCCTTAAATAAACCTAACACTAAGCCCCTGAAGATCTTCCTACCTTATCTTCACCATACCAGGTTCACCGATCGATCCAGAAGAGCTCCTCCGATGTCCTGATCCAAGCCCAAGCGGGGGGGCTGAAGATGTCCATGATCCGGCTGAAGTCATCATCCAAGCGGGAGCTGAAGAGGTCCATGATCCAGCTGAAGTCATCATCCAAGCGGGAGCTGAAGAGGTCCATGATCCGGCTGAATTCTTCTATCAACGGCATCTTCAATCTTCTTTCTTCCGGATCCATCTTGCAGACCTCCGACGCGGAACATCCTGCTGGCCCGACGGACTACCGATGAATGAAGGCTCCTTTAAGGGACGTCATCCAAGATGGCGTCGGAACAGCCAATAGAATGCAAGCTCAATCTGATTGGCTGATCGGATCAGCCAATCGGATTGAACTTGATTCTGATTGGCTGATTCCATCAGCCAATCAGAATTTTCCTACCTTAATTCCGATTGGCTGATAGAATCCTTTCAGCCAATCGGAATTCGAGGGACGCCATCTTGCATTCGTCGGTAGTCCGTCGGGCCAGCAGGATGTTCCGCGTCGGTGGTCTGCAAGATGGATCCGGAAGAAAGAAGATTGAAGATGCCGTTGATAGAAGACTTCAGCCGGATCATGGACCTCTTCAGCTCCCGCTTGGATGATGACTTCAGCCGGATCATGGACCTCTTCAGCTCCCACTTGGATGATGACTTCAGCCAGATCATGGACATCTTCAGCCCCCCGCTTGGGCTTGGATCAGGACATCGGAGGAGCTCTTCTGGATCGATCGGTGAACCTGGTATGGTGAAGATAACTAGGAAGATCTTCAGGGGCTTAGTGTTAGGTTTATTTAAGGGGAGTTTGGGTTAGATTAGGGGTATGTGGGTGGTGGGTTGTAATGTTGGGGGGGGTATTGTGTGTGTTTTTTTACAGGCAAAAGAGCTGAATTCTTTGGGGCATGCCCCGCAAAGGGCCCTGTTCAGGGCTGGTAAGGTAAAAGAGCTTTGAACTTTAGTAATTTAGAATAGGGTAGGGCATTTTTTTATTTTGGGGGTCTTTGTTATTTTATTAGGGGGCTTAGAGTAGGTGTAATTAGTTTTTTTTTTTTTTTTTTTTTTTAAATATTTATTTTATTGAGGCAAAAACAAACAAGTATAACAGTCCCAGAAAGAAGGATAACATTCCCAGAGCAGTAATACAAGTCTATAGTCACATACAGTAAGATAACAGTCAACAATATGTTAGCCAAAATACAGTGTTACCCTTCGTCAATGCCTCTTTTTCTTGTTTTTAACAAATAAGGTCATTAGTGCCTTCTGCATAACAGAGATCCGCTCATGGGATCTGATAACTGGGGCTAATCGGAAGACATGTCACATGATTCCAATCACTAAATATAAAATAAAAGGGTTGTGAACTTAAACTAATCATAATTGAGCTTCAAATGGATATTATAGGGTTATCGCTGACATTATAGTACCATATCAAGAGTTAAAGGAATTGCAGATTCAAGCTAAACCATCTTAGAGAAACTCTGGGAGATACTAAATATTACATGGTTTAGTACAATGTCATATACAGATTATGAACAATATGAAATTACAGGGTGCTCAGATGTAGGCTCAAGGAAAAAAGACAATTCCAGTCCAGGTTCTACAAGGGAGACCTGAAAACAATCATACATTAGCGCAACCTCAAATTAATGATTAAATGAAATAAATTCACAACCTCTAACAAGCTATATGTAAGTAGGAATATATATGTAAATACAACAGTGATATTCTTATTATTGGGGCCCAAGGAGCAGCAGAGACTTCTTGGACAGGGCAGAGACTACGTAACTCTGCCAAACAGGGTGGGGGGGACAGCATAAGGAGGGAATTGTGGAGTCATTTCCGTACTGGGATTAGAAATGGGGGTGTGCCCGGCTTCTACACTTATGTATCAAAAGGGGTCAATCAATAGCATGTCACTTGCTTTAAATTATTTGGGTGTGAAATTTTTCTTAATAACCTAAGGAACTAACAGTAGTTTACAAACAGCTTAAATACAGAATAAATGGCAATCAGAGCATACCTCACATTGTATAACAGTCCTAACCCAGAAAATATAGCCGCTCGTGGCTGCCCTGAGTGTCACAAATCGTCAGGTTAGTGCGTAGCAGGTGGCTGAGAAGTTAACATGAATACACGTTATGTTTATCTAGGAAAATATATAGTGCGATGTGGCAGGCATACTTAATAGGTTGAAATCAGTATTCCAAGCCCTAGGGCTGTTATAGTAGTATGGCAAATCCCATAGGAGGGTTAATTAGTTACATTCACCAAGAGATGGAGCAACTTGCACTAGTTAATAAAATCAATGGGCATTACAGTGTGACCGCAGTGCATTAATACTGCTTAATGAGCATAATAAAATTCTAACAGTTTCACTACAGTTAAGCAGCAATGGAATATGTTTAAGTGTTGGTTGCAGTATGTGAGGATGGCTCTATCTGAAATGTATAGCTCATAAAAATCACCAAATACATAGAAAGCAAACAAGAGAAATACCCCACACATCCTGTTAGGTAATAAGTGAGAAACAAAATATTGCTGGACATCTGTATTATGAGTCCAGATAGAGATGCAAACTCAGGTTAATGATGCCTTGTCGTTTCCAGCGGCCGCCATCAAGATAGCAGGACTCAGTCTCATGCAGTAACAATAGGATCAGCAAAAGATCTCCCAGAGCTAATCTCAGGCAATATTGCCGTCATGAAGCAAGAGGAGCAGTCCACTCACCTGGGAATTTAACAGTATATTAAAGAGTCTCAATAAGCTGTTCAGATACTTTTAAATTTTGCTTATAGAATCTGTCTAGCCCGTCTGCATGCGGGCAAATCCATCGGCCCACAGACAAAACCAAACAACCCGGGTATCCCAGGGAGGGTAATAGCACACAGCCCGTTGCTCTTGAAGGCTCGTGCTACACTTCCAGTAGCGTCGGCGTGACAGATCCGCAAAGCTGGTAGCAGAAGGGAGCGAGCACAGTAAGCTGTGAGCGCTACCGTATTGTGTAAGGGCTGCCCCCATATACAGGTGGTCAACTTGTGTGTCGTCCTCGGCGTCTGTGTCAGTAGAGAGGAAACAGGGCCCCATCTCGGTTCCTTCACTCACAGGCAGCAGCGGTGGAAAGTGTGCTTGGAGTGCTGCAGGCTCTGTAATACACTGTGACTCCGGTGCTGAACCGCGCTCCTCTGTAGCGGTAACGCGGTGAGTTCTCGCCTCTATCATTATTTCGTCAAAGGCATCGAGTCTCTCAAGCATCCACCTCCCATGCTCCTCCAATAAATCTCTAATTGCAGCATATGTTATTTGGGTCTCCATGCCAGGCAGCAGTATATTAACTCTCAAAATGGCGCTTCGGTGTGTGGCAGGCAGGTTCGCAACTATTCTTCAGTACTGTGCTGTACTCGCGGCCCTCAATTTTATGTTGACATGTGCCAGGTGTCTTCTTGTGTTAGTGCCCAAAAGTTATGGCATTTATTATCCGAATTCCCATCGCCTATGAGAATATATTAGTAGCTGCATGCACGGAGCTACCAGGATAAGCGACCATCTTGGTTGCTGGGTAACTCCGCCCCCAGGTGTAATTAGTTTAAAATTGTTGTAATATTTTTCTGATGTTTGTAAATATTTTTTTATTTTTTGTAACTTAGTTCTTTTTTATTTTTTGTACTTTAGTTAGTTTATTTCATTGTATTTATTTGTAGATATTGTATTTAATTAATTTATTGATAGTGTAGTGTTAGGTTTAATTGTAGGTAATTGTAGGTATTTTATTTAATTAATTTATTGATAGTGTAGTGTTAGGTTTAATTGTAACTTAGGATTTATTTTACAGGTAATTTTGTAATTATTTTAACTATTTTAGCTATTGTACCTGGTTAAAATAAATACAAAGTTACCTGTAAAATAAATATAAATCCTAAAATAGCTATAATATAAATATAATTTATATTATAGCTATATTAGGATTTATTTTACAGGTAAGTATTTAGCTTTAAATAGGAATAATTTATTTAATAAGAGTTAATTTATTTAGTTAGATTTAAATTATATTTAACTTAGGGGGGTGCTAGTGTTAGGGTTAGACTTAGCTTTAGGGGTTAATACATTTATTAGAATAGCGGTGAGCTCCAGTCGGCAGATTAGGGGTTAATGTTTGAAGTTAGGTGTCGGCGATGTTAGGGAGGGCAGATTAGGGGTTAATACTATTTATTATAGGGTTAGTGAGGCGGATTAGGGGTTAATAACTTTATTATAATAGCTGTGCGGTCCGCTCGGCAGATTAGGGGTTAATAAGTGTAGGCAGGTGGAGGCAACGTTGTGGGGGGCAGATTTGGGGTTAATAAATATAATATAGGGGTCGGCGGTGTTAGGGGCAGCAGATTAGGGGTACATAGGGATAATGTAAGTAGCGGCGGTTTACGGAGCGGCAGATTAGGGGTTAAAAATAATATGCAGGGGTCAGCGATAGCGGGGGCGGCAGAATAGGGGTTAATAAGTGTAAGGTTAGGGGTGTTTAGACTCGGGGTACATGTTAGGGTGTTAGGTGCAGACGTAGGAAGTGTTTCCCCATAGACAACAATGGGGCTGCGTTAGGAGCTGAACACGGCTTTTTTGCAGGTGTTAGGTTTTTTTTCAGCTCAAACAGCCCCATTGTTTTCTATGGGGGAATCGTGCACGAGCACGTTTTTGAGGCTGGCCGCGTCCATAAGTAACTCTGGTATCGAGAGTTGCAGTGGCGTTAAATATGCTCTACGCTCCTTTTTTGGAGCCTAACGCAGCCATTCTGTGAACTCTCAATACCAGAGTTATTTAAAAGGTGCGGCCAGAAAAAAGCCAGCGTTAGCTACGCGGGTCGTTACCGACAAAACTCTAAATCTAGCCATAAGGGAACTGCAATGAGCACAAGGTTCGCCCCCATTTATGCCAATTTGTTCATGGGCTATTTTGAAAACATTTACATAGAAAATGGCCCCTGGGAGGCGAACCTTGTGCTCTATTGCAGATTCATAGATGAAGATAAATCAATTGTCTAATTTTTGTTTCCATCCCCTTCTTTCACACATCTGATCATAAACTTGTTTTAAAATAGTTTGATCGAATAAGGATACGCTCATTTTTTAAAAAAAAACTTTTCATATATATTAAAAAAAACTATTCATATATTCCAACTAGGGAAATCACCACAGATAAATAAACAGTTATCCATCAAGTGATCAAATTTCAATAGAGCAGTCTCTATTTATGGCGGAATCTGTCAGATAGCGATCTATTGTGTCAAAATCAATATGGATATTTTTATTATTATTGTATTTTGTATTATTATATTTTCTATCATTTTATTAGTTTGTAAATTGACTATTACCATGAATTAGAGAAGTTACTAAGGTTACAAACATATAGATGTCCCTTGCAAAAGTTTTTTACTCTGTATCACACCCACCATTTGAAAAAATCCAATAGGCTGAAATTGGTCCAATGAAAAGAGAATGTGGGCTATTTAAAAATGGAATTTGGAGTTATTAGGCATCTTGATAAAGGCCCCTGGCGGCTAAAACGCGTAGATTTGCCTACTGAACTTATGCACATATCTCTATACCCAGATTGGAAACGTAAGTAGATAGGATAGGTACATTGAGCAGTTATATAAACTCCGTTTTGAGTGGCCTCTACATGTGTAATCCCTATACCAGGACCTACTCATACGTATCCATCTGGGGTGTTCCTATTTCTGTCTAATAACTGGGCTAAAGCCTAACCTGTTTCAGCACTCAGGTGTTGTTTTTGGAACTTGAATACTCCCGAACTTTAACCCGGATTTGGTTTGCAACACGAAGAGGATCACTGCTTCCATCTTTCACGGAGAACGCTAAATATCAGCACATCGGTTGAAATAAGGATAAAGGATACAAAACTTACTTCGGAGTTCATTTTTTCAACTAAGGGTTGTACGGACATTCCTTCACGGACCTATCTGTTGATTATCGTAATTGCTACATAAACCGAGAGGACACAGGTTTTCATTCCATTATTTATGATACATATGACACTAAGCTCAGTTATATTGTTTATTAATTCATCGCAATTAATCTTTTGTATTGATTTTTATATTTTTAGATGCCGGCATCACTATTTTAAACATTTGCATAACATTGTATTTATTTTATACTTAACGTAACATTGTATTTCATTCATTAAAATATTATTTTGACGTTATTATATTCTCTATCTTTTTATATCAGATTACATTATTTTTAGAGGCTGCTTTATTACTTTTATATTTTAAATCAATTGAACACTACTATCTCATTATATGCCATTAGTTTTTAATTATATATATTATTAAATACAGATCTATAGTGTTTTCCGTCTCTCAGCTCTTTTTTGGAGCGCTATCCCAGACACTCTTTCTTCTAACACTTTACCTCTGCCTTCCTGCCATAAGGAAATGGTGAAGGATGAGCCAGCATTCTGTGCAATCCAGTCGGGTGAGTAAACCCTCCTGTCGCCGCTCCGCAGATCCGTCTGCTCAGAGAGTTCTCCGTCGTCAGAGTGGGAGTGGCCCACCAACTGTCTCAGGGGTCTGCTGGTATGTCACCTTGTATGGCAGTAGCAGATAGGTGGCAACTGGTAGAGAAGGGAGGGATCAAAATCTGTGAGTTGCCTTGGTTCCAAAGTGCTAGCTTTGATATCGGACCAGCTGTAATGCGTATCCCCAACCGCTATTAGGATATCAAGTAAGAAGAAGGAGGCTGGTCTGATCAAAGGATCGTTTATTGAGATGTGCTCAAATCTTAGGCTCTGTGCAGGATGGCCTGATGCATTTCGCGCATGCACACATGCGCTTCATCAGAGGCTCTATTAGTTCGGTATATGCAGTCTATATGAGATCCTAAAGGCTTTTCAGCATTAAAAGACAAAATTATATGACATTGAAATAAGCAATTAACAAAGCTAACTTAAACTTGTGGAGACTAAGGTTTTGTTGATTCATGGTAAATGAAATATAGATTTATTTGTGAAACTAACATACATGTATTGTGCGAGCGGTTTCCTGCATATTTAAACAACAAAAGAATAGTCAGCAGATTTTCTTGGAGACTAAAAATATTTTTGATGATATGGGGAATAGATAAATAAGTGACCATATTTTACATCTCAATATTGCCCACTAGATGAAGGACAATTTTAAGATATCATTGGTGTATGTTTTTTTCAAGGTTTATTAATATTAACACTGAGTCACAGTCTGCTATTGTTTGATAACAATGCACCCTATGCATGTCATTAATACTAAATATGATAATAAATTATACTAATTCCTACAGCTGGTCACCATGTTCAGCCACTAAGTTTCTGGTGCTTATATAGATGATCATCAACTGATACTTATAAAGAGTATTCCTAACCATGACATTCCTGAACATTACCCCTAATTGTGACCCTACTCCACTGGTGTTAGACCTAATGTCTGAGCCAGTCCTGCCTAAATGTGACACATCCCCACTGCAATAATATTTATGTCTGTCAGATGCCTAACATTATACTCTCCATGTAATAAACCCCATTACGCCTAAGGACACTTTCAACATGTTCCTATTGTGCAAAATTACCCTATAATCTAGCTCTTCCTACACAGTGCCCGTCACCAGCAATCTGAAGTCCCTCAATAACGTAACTATATATAAATTATTTAAACCACTTCTAAAATAATATACCCAATGTCATACCCTCCATTTCAAATGCTTTACATTTAAACACAAAAAAACCCAGTTTTAACCTATAGTCAGGTTGAAATGTTTTGCTTCTTTATTCTCTTACAAACAGTCGGATCCCTCATGGACACTTTCTTGTCACTGTCTGGTTTTCATTCATTGTTCCTAGTTTATAGAAATTAAAGTCCTTCTATTCTTCTTATTGGTTAATCAATGTGATTCCTCTATTGTAATAAAGTACAAATTCAAAGGGGCATAAAATGAGGCATAAAATGAGTGCCTGATGAGGTTAAAATAGAGGGTTGTTCTAATGCACTGGGTTGTCAAACCTGACCTCAGGCCTCCCTAACAGTCCAGATTTTGAGGATATCTGAACTGGAGCACAGGTGAAATAATCAGCTGATTAGTAACCGTGGTTATTTTACCTGCTCTCAACCAGGGTAATCCTGAAAACCTGGCCTGTTAGAGAGGCTTAAGGACAGGTGTGAAAACCAGTGCTCTAATGAGTTGAGACATTTGTATTCAATAGGGATAGTAAAATAAATCTAGGTACATTTTGTAATTGTTTAGGGAAGAGTAAAAGCAAGTCTAAATATACGCAAGGAGGTTATCTTGCTATGCAGTAAAAGCAATAGCTGTTTTCCTGCTCTATAGACTTGTCATGTTTAATTTGAGATATTGTATGTTATAATCAGTTAACAGCAAATATTTTGATATTTAAGTTAGTCTATTTTATACGTACTTATTGGAAAAAGTATATTTTCTGTATATATCATGTTAAGTTTTTTTTGTTTATTTTTTTTCTGTTTTAGGGCTCGTTTCCATTGAGTCATAATTCGGTTTGCGTGCACTCGCAAGCCGATAAATAAGCTGTCGGAAGCAATATCGTTTATCGACTGCTTCCAATCGCCCATTATAACTCAAATCAGCTAATAGGATTTCAGTAGCTCTCATCCGTTTGGCTGATTTATATTTGAAGAATCAAATCAGCCAATAGGAATGCAAGGGACACCATATTTAATCGCGCACCTTAAATTCACTGCAATCCTATGAAGTGGATCTTTCACGCTCCATGGTTTCGCGGTCGCCAATCTTCAGTTCCACGGTCCTGGATGAAGATAGAAGAGGTTGCCGCTTGAAAGAAGACTTCACTGCCGGACTTCAGGAACCGTGAGTACCTATCTGGGGGTTAGAGTTAGGCTTTTTTTTAATTTTTGTGTTTTTTTTTTATTTTTTAGATTAGGGATTTTGGGTAATTGAAAAAGAGCTGAATGCCCTTTTAAGGGCAGTAAAAGAGCTGAATTCCCTTTTAAGGGAAATGCCCATACAAATGCCCCTTTAGGGGTAATGGGTAGTTTAGGATTTTTTAGTGTTAGTTTTTTTTTATTTTGGGGGGTTTGGTGGGTGGGGGTTTTACTGTTAGGGGGAACTTAGTTTTATTTTAAAGGTAAAAGAGCTGTTAAACTTAGGGCAATGCCCTACAAAAGGACCTTTAGTTTAGTTTTAGATTAGGGGGTGTTTTTTTTGGGAGGGCTTTTTTATTTTCATAGTGATTAGGTTTAATTTTTTTATTTTTGATAATTTTGTTTATTATTTTATTTAATGTTAGACTTTTTTATTTTCAGTAATTTTAGCTTAATTTAAACTTTTTTAAGAATTATTAGGTTTTTTATTTTAATTGTAATTTAGGATTATTTTAATTAATGTAATGGTGTTAATTTAGGGGGTGTTAGGTTAGAGGGCTTAGTGATTAGTTATATGCGTTGTGGGGTTTGGCGGTTTAGGGGTTTATAGATGTATTAGGTTAATTGTGATGTGGGTTAATGACGGATTAGGAATTAATAGTTTAAATAGATAGTTTGCATTGTGGTGGCATTGCTGATTAGAGGTTAGTAGTTTAAATAGCTAGATTGCGTTGTGAGGGGATGGCGGTTTAGGGGTTAATAACTTTGATAGATACTTCACAGTATGGGGTTGGCGGATTAGGGGTTAATACATTAGTTATTGCGGTGGTGGGGTTTCAGTTGAGAGGTAGATATGACGCATGCATTAGGTGTTTAGTTTTATTCTAACAGCGAGCAATGGGTAAAATATATGGCGCCGCACTTGTATGCATCGCCGTACATGCGATCGAGTGTAGTGTAAGGTCTGGTTACCATAGTAACTTATTAATGTTTTAGAAATCCGGCATTGTGTCGAAGCGTTAACACAATGCTAACTTACACCTACACGAAAAGAGCAACCGCTCGCAAAGCGGAAAACTTTTCAATGGAAACCTGGTACTAAAATGGAGCCGTAAATTACTTTTAGCTCTCAGCCACATCGGTAGCTTACGGCTCCCTTTTTATTGGCTCAATGGAAGCGAGCTCTAAGTGAGGTCTTTTTCTGGTTTGTTGATATAAATCAGCAAGTAATCTTGGATGTGGATAAAAGAGTCCATTAAATTCTGGTCAGAGATTGTATTTGCCTGTATATAGGTTGGTGGTAAATTATTAATCTAATTGATATGGACTTTTAAAATATCTGTGTTCAAAGGCTGTTCGTCTAATACATTGCATGAGGCATTTACTAAGAGCAGTCTGTACTAGTTAGATTTTCTGCTGGAGTTTGACTGCTAACACTGTTACCATGGAGTCTTTTGCATGCATGACACCTGGTGATTATCCAGAGCAGTGTTTTTCAACCAGTGTGCCGTGAGAGATCCTCAGGTGTGCCGCGGCAGACTGACAACAGTGTGACATATTTTTTAAATTTTGCTTGTTTTTTTATTCTGGGCCGGTTTTTTATTTTAAGTGAGATGATGACTGATGGGGGGGGACTTTTCCCAGTGCGGGGGTGCCTCTTTCAAATTTTGAAATATTGGGGAGGTATGCGACAGGCTCATCAGGCATCATTTACAACCATAACATATTGACATTCATTCACAGACAATCATTATGAATGTTTGTGAATGAATGTCAATATATCATGTATAGTTTGTAGGAGGCATGGCATGACAGCACAGTACAGTGTGTGTTTATGTATGTATGTTTGTGTATATATAAATATACATAAATATACATCTTTTTCCAGCTTGTTATATATGTGCCGTTGCTTTACCAGCTACCTTACGCTATACTAACTTGACCTCTTGCTACATGCATGCTCCAATATTTGTTTGAGTGACTTTGCTTACCCTCATCTGCTTTACCTGCTATCAGTTTACAAACGCATACCGCTTGCAACTGCTTTCATTACGACGAGCTGCTCCTATCTCTGCTAATGGGCATTTGATTGAGTGGTGCTCTACTAATTCTGGGGACTGTGTATTTACTACATTTTTTCCAGTTTGGAGGACTGTGTATATTCTATAGTATCCATAAGGAGAATACTACTCCATACATCTCAATGCCTATGTGACCAGTATTACATGTTGATTGTTTATCTTGTGCTGTTCTACGTTATTTTGCCATACCTTAAGCTTGTTATGCATTTTACTGTCATTACTTGTGTAACAAGTACTGTACTCTGGAATGAAAGCTGCTCATTTTTTGGCTGCCTCAGTTATCACTAAAACCTTTATTAGGTCTGATGCATACCAGAGAACTTTTCTTCCACCTACAGCACTATGTTTAGCTGTTTGCTAATCATTTCACATGTGTAGTATTTTTTTGTAGCTACATCCTGCATGGGTAAAATTTGGGCCGGCCCTTTGGTGAACTATTTCTTCGGTTAGATTTATTATTTAACCGTTTGATATTATATTTTGGTTATGGTTTAAACTATTTATGCCACTGCCTAGGTGGATCTGGATTGGTCCGGACCCGCTGGCCGCACAGTAAAAACTTTTTTGATTGCTAAATTCTACAAGTGTTTCTGTCTATTTTTTAAAAGAGTGCTGTATTCCCAGTCTTTGTTGAATGTCACTATTATGTGCCATTTCCCTCTCTCTATTATTGTGTTCATATATATATATATATATATATATATATATATATATATAAATAAATCAATGTAAATATTTGCATAGGAAATTAGCATGTCTAGGCAAGAATCCCCGCTTGCTTTTTCCCCAGAAATAACTCATATACAATGTTATCAATGCACAAGAGAATTTTGGGTAAGCTATGCAAATTAGATATGCAAATTCTCAGTTTTTTTGCTTCAAAAATACTGTTTTAACACAGCTATCCTTTTAACAGGATTATAGCAGCAAATCAGAAATCACTCCTAGACAGCCTGTTTCGTTCTATTTGGAACTCATCAGTAGTTCGGATTTTGATGGGGTGTAGCGCCAAAGACGAGCACCTATAGCTCTGAACAGTAGGCTAACTAGCTAGCTTGGAAAATGTATTAAGAAAATAAATGTGTTCAGAGCGCCTCAAATGGGCTAGGTGTTGTACAATGTGTAGAGTGTGTGTTTAAACACAATGTGTGTTTTTTTGTGTCTAGGAGTGATTTCTGATTTGGTGCTATAATCCTGTTAAAAGCTTACCCAGAATTCTCTTGTGCATTGGTAACATTGTATATGAGTTATTTCTGGGGGAAAAGCAAGCAGGGATTCTTGCCTAGATGTGCTAATTTCCTATGCAAATATTTACATTGACTTAATTTTGAGACATGGAGGATTTTAATTTCAGTTTTTTATCTCCCTCCATAATTTTAATGAATTGTATATATATATACACACTGTATTAAGCTACAATGTGTTATTTTGTAAAATTTTGGGATGGTGGTGTGCCACAGGATTTTTTAATGTAAAAAAGTGTGCCACGGCAAAAAAAAGGTTAAAAATCACTGATCTAGAGCAATTGTCAAGAACAATAAGTAAAATAATAGATCTGGATTACGAGTTGTGCGTTATGCGTGAAAAAGCCTCCTAACGCTGCTTTTTCCCTACCACTTTTATTACGAGTTTCCGTAATGCAACAAAAATATCCATCTCCGCTCAAATCTTTAATGTAAACCCAGACCCAGTAGTTAATCATATACCGCTAACAAAAACATCCACGAATCACTTAAAAAACATCACACAAACTACACTTACACTCATACAAACACTACACAATATTTATTTTTAAGATTTTATATTTTCATGTCAAAATAGAACGGATCAAAGTTACGAGATCTCGGGTGTTTGAAAAAAAAAAGCCACACAAATCCATTTTCCATTGACTTACATAGACAGATAGGAACATACACTCATATAACTACAAATATCCCATACATACACTAATCGATACATACAAACAATATACAGCACATTACATACACAAAACAGATTTTTATTAGGAAATTAACACAATTTAGCTATTTTTTCACACAAGAACATGACTTCATTCACTTTTCACTCAAAACAAGTATTGGATTTTATTTCTCAACAAATTTTTCTCCTCCATTAACTTCTATGGGGAAGACGTGCTCATGCACGCAACCGGCAGATTTACCTAACGCACGTAAAATGCATAGACAAGAAAACTCATAATACCAGCGTTACAATTGTGAAACTAACTCATTCTTTCTTGCGTTATTCCCGCTATGACAAATAGATAAAAAAATGACTATTTTACTATGGAGTTATGGCTTTTACTTGTGTGAAATTCACTACAACATCAAATTGTTATATAAATTTACATTACATCAACTACAAATCACCATCACCAATACGAAATCGGTTTGAAAAATTACATCACATTTAAACGGACAGAAAAATAATTTTAATTTCATTATTATTTATAATTTCATTATTCACAGACAATTGGAAACACGTCTCATTTACCTCTATTATAGCATTTAATTTATTCAACTCATATGCTTGCATGAACAGCATATCTACATTGGCTTAACACATTATCATTAATGAATGCACATACATGACTTTTGTCATTCATGCATACATGTGCATTGATATTATGGGGGGAAAACACATATAAACAATGAACACATTTACATCATACAACTACATTGGAATGAAACATAAAATATGGATTTACTGTCCCTTTAACATCACAATTCACTCACAATATACCATTAGGAATTACGTACAATAAGAACAGATCATTAGAACATATTACAGCTGTCACTTTTTGGGAAGGAACAACAATGCTATACTGCTTTATATAAATCAGCATATGTGGGAGAGAATCACAATACATACGTAGATGTACATAACACGCATCACACAACAGCAAAGCACACATTTATATTTTAATCATCACACAATAACAATGTAGTAAAATACAACAGCAGAATGAAGATTTGCTAACTAGACAGGCAGGTTGCTTATATGATGACGTAATTAGAAGCTTCAACCATACAGATTACAGCTTTAGGACTGTACCGCCTCTTTCAGAAGTTTCTCAATCAATACTACATATATGTAAACGAGAGTTTGGAAGATCTTCATTATTATAGCGATAACAATGGGACGCGTACAATATTGACATCTCGCAAATCACTTATATTTACAATATTATAGATGTCAGCCAGAAGATCGTCATTATTATTGCGATTTCAAATGTGGCGCGTACAATATTGACATCTCGCCAATCACTTATAGATACAATAGTATAGATGTCAGCTGTTACTTTATCATTTACAAACAATATTGCAGCAACATTGATCGATCAGATTCTATGCCATGTCTATGCACATTATACACAAGTATGCACTTTCATTCATGTTAGCGTGGACGTGTGCTTTTTACAATAAGATCGCGTTTAATAAGTATTTATTATGCATATGAACAAACATTACGAAGATGCACTGTATATGTTATATTTTACACTTTCACATTGCGATTCATTGGGAGGAAACAAAATTTAAGCAAACACCTAAAAAAATGCCCACTTTGAAAGCATTCACGCCGCTCACATAAAAACAAGTGTATACAATCAGCAATCATTACAAACACGCTACCATTGGACATATTGCACTGTAAAACCCCCAAACAACATGGCCAAAGCGTCCCTTGTGATTGGCATTGTATCAAATCGCTTTTGTGTTTTTGCATACCTTGTTACTCCTTGTGCGTTTGCTCTGCTGTTTGGCTTTGTGCTGCTTAGCTTGGCAAATATGGATCATCCGCAGTTAGCTGCTGCTGGTGCTGTTGCACGAGTGGTGTTCAATAGAATCAGACGGGCTCAGCGTCTCCAAGAGAGACATAGGGCTTGTCTGGTTAAAGGTCCTCCTGTTCACAGAGTGAAGCCCACCTTGGATAACATGAGCGACTTCGAGATTTATGACAAGTATAGGCTCAATCGCGAACAGCTCATTAGCCTTTATGATGTTCTTAAACCTCATATGGAGCCACATAGACATATGCGGACTGCAATCCCTGGTATGACCAAGATGCTAAGTTGCATACACGTCCTGGCCTCCGGGAGTTTTCAATCTGGAGAGGGGTACATGCATGGGCTGGCTCAGGAAACCTTCTCTGTGGTTTTTGACAACTTTCTGGACACCATGGTACAAGTCAGTAAGTGTTACATAGGATTCCCTCAAAATGATGGGGATTGGAGGTGCCTGAAGAGGGAATTCTTTGCAATAGCTCGAATGCCCAATGTGTTGGGAGCAATAGATTGCACCCACATTGCGCTACGTGCTCCAGAACATGACTTGCCGTTCCAAAATCGCAAGCACTTCCATAGTCTCAAAGTGCAGTTTGTTTGTGATGCACGGATGCAGATTATGCAGGTGTGTGCGAATTTCGGCGGGGCTTGTCATGATGCCCGCATCCTCAGACAGTCGTCCCTGTGGCGGCAGTTTGAGGGCAGACAGTTTTCCCCTGGGTGGCTCGTTGGTGAGTACTTGTGCACAACATGGTTAATTAGTTAGACAATTGCCACTGTAGTCTTAAAAAACAGTTGTTTGTGTAATGTGCAGCTATAGGATGCGCTTTAACCATTTAATTGTCTTTCAGCAAATGTCTAGTTTTAGCTCCAAACAGATATGTAGCATGTCTTAGCTTAAATGGGCAGCTCTAGGATGCAATTTAACCATTTAATTGTCTTTCAGCAAATGTTTAGTTTTAGCTCCAAAGAGATATGTAGCATGTCTTAGCTTAAATGGGCAGCTCTAGGATGCAATTTAACCATTTAATTGTATTTCAGCAAATGTCTAGTTTTAGCTCCAAACAGATATGTAGCATGTCTTAGCTTAAATTTGCATTTATAGAATGCACTTTAACCATGTCATTGTCTCTTTCCGATAATGTCTAGTTTTAGCTCCAAACAGATATGTAGCATGTCTTAGCTTAAATGGGCAGCTCTAGGATGCAATTTAACCATTTCTTTCTCTTTTAGAAAATGTCTGCTTTATACGAAATACGCATAGGTAGCATGTCTTAGCTTAAATGTGCATTTATAGAATGCGCTTTAACCATGTCATTGTCTCTTTCTTCAAATGTCTAGTTTTAGCTCCAACAGATATGTAGCATGTCTTAGTTTAAATGGGCAGCTCTAGGATGCAATTTAATCATTTATTTCTCTTTTAGCAAATGTCTGCTTTATGCGAAATGCGCATAGGTAGCATGTCTTAGCTTAAATGTGCATTTATAGAATGCGCTTTAACCATGTCATTGTCTCTTTCCGCAAATGTCTAGTTTTAGCTCCAAACAGATATGTAGCATGTCTTAGCTTAAATGGGCAGATAGAGAATGCGATTTAAAAAATGTTTATTTTAGGGGATTTTTGTGTACACAAATGAATTGTACTTTAATATAATAATTTGAACGATATTTTTAATATTTGTCATTTTGGTATGTTCATTATTTATAGGTGATTCGGGTTACATGAGCCGGTCTTGGCTCATTACGCCATTAAGTAACCCCAAGGAAGAGGCCCAGGAGCGCTACAATCGTGCGCACAAGCGGACTAGGGCTCTAGTGGAGAGGATGTTTGGGCTCCTCAAAATGAGACTAAGATGCCTGGACAGGTCTGGAGGAGCCCTCCAATACAGCCCTAGTAAGGTGGTGAAGATCGTTATAGCCTGCAGCATCCTGCATAACATTGCACAGCGGGCTGGGATGCTGCAGGCCGTCCAGGCGCCCCAACGCCTCCTCCAAGATGAGGAGGACGAGCCTGTTCTAGAGGGGCCATTCCGGGATGAGGGGCTCAATGTCAGAGCAAACATCATCAACCGCCACTTCAGACGGTAAATAATAGAAGTTATATAGGAGCATTGCGAATATGTTTTAAGACATGTGTTCAATAACCTAAATAATTAATGTTCTTATTCTTTCTTTTTTAGACTTTCATCTGTGATGAATTTTTTTTTTCAATAAATTTATTTTATACCATATATTTTTCTATTTTTTTTTTTAAAATACATATTCTTTGAGACATATCTCTATCACAGTAAGATAAGAAGAAATATATCCATCTATTATTCTGACATGTAAACAAAATATTAGTCCCATGACTGTTAAAGTCATCTATTTGACAAGCACATGCCTGATATCAAATATACTAATTTTGTTTAATGTATTGAATGAAAATTATCAACACAGCTTATTCAGATAATGTTAAAGTCAATTATCTTTCAAAATTTAATTTGGAGTTAAATACATCTATGCTTCTATTGTGTGATTCATAGATGTTAAAATCATAAAATGTTTATGACGAGGATATGTAGTCTAAATTATACAGAACAACTTTGTTCATTTCACTTTTAAGAAAGGAAAGTGTTTAACTTACATTAAAGTGACAGTGTAGTTGAATGCTAGATTTACATTCTAATCTCTGTAATCTTACTTAGGTATCCAAAAGCATTATTACACTAAATATAGGTTATCCGGCATAAATTATTTTTTACTTAATATGTTAGAAATTATCTGTAAATAAAAAGTAAGTTAATTTCACATTATACCAAGCTAGTTATTGTATGCCATATTTATTACTTTTCAGCTCTAGTAGAGTCATTTGAAGGGTCAGTTAACTATAGATATATCCAAAGATAATTTCTAGCAATTATACTCCTTACCTGTTGGATAGATATCACATATCTATAGGTATTTTCATTCCTCTTTAGTTTATTTCTACAATGTTAACTCCACATATCCCTAATGGTTTAGTCCCTAAAGGGACATTTAAAAAAAAAATTCATTTAGTGATTCAGAGATAATACATATCATCTTTTAAAACCACATTTAAATTTAATTCTATTATCTAATTATATTCAGTCTTTCGATATCCTTTGTTAAAGAAATAGCAATGCACATGGGTTAGACAATGACATAAGGCATCTATGTGCAACCACCCATCAGCAGCAACAGAGCCTATCTAGATATTGTTTTCAGGCAAGAATATCTTCCTAAAAAAGCTAATGAGATAATCAAAATAAATATGAAGTTGTTTTAACATTGTATTATCCATCTAAATCAGTAAAGAACATATAGCTTAATGTCCCTTTAAGGTAAAGCTGTATAAATACAACAATTTGAAGATATTTCATTCACAGTGGGGCAAACAATACAGAAGCTAATACAAATATGCATAATTTCCATGTTATACTAAGTTTGAGAAAGGGAGGTTCATAGGTTTATGATCAGCAAAGCATTACTGGGAAATATCTACTTTTTTTTGGGTGGCCAACAATGCATATTTACAATGTTTAGACAGATGTATTTAGATCAAGTTCAAGATTGCATATTAGCTCATGAAAGGGACGGTAATTCCAAAGTGTTTCTTTCTGGATTCCTAAATAAAATATAATTTTAAACATAAAAATGTAAGTCTATCATGGATTTTAATTCATTCTTTTGATATTATTTCCTTTACAACCATATCTAGATATGCTCAGTAGCTGAGGATTGGTGGATGCACAGAGATGCCTTGTGTGATTGGCTCAACCATGTGCATTTCAATTTCTTCTGTTAAGGATATCTAAAGTTACATTTTAAATGATAAAAATGTATTCTCTCTCCGGATCATTTTAAGAAAATATTTGGGTGTAATGTCCCTTTAAAAATAAAGACGCCATTGCACAATAACATATGTGAGCAGTTCAGACAAATACAAGCTTGAGGTTTATTTACTAATAATGACAAAACATGTATTTTAACATTTATAAACAGATTATCCAAGTTCTGGCCATTATAACCAGAAATTACGCATATCAGAAATATTGCGTTGGAAAGGTATCTTGCAACACGAGATTCGCATATTTAAAAATTAGATTCTAATGTCATGCAATAGCACACAATCAATGTGCATTATAAATACATTTAATAGAGCAATGTCAATACTTCACAATAAGTCACGAAATTTATTTAATAAACAATAAATACGTAAAATGTTTAATTTTTATTAATAAAAATGATTTGTATTAAAGAACCTGATCGATATTAAACATCGAAATATGTAAAACATTTACTAATGTGACTGGATTATATTTACAAAAAAACAAATGTCAACTTAATATATTAATATTTAATGGATAACGTATATTACATCTGCGTCACACATATCCGCATAACAGTACCATGAATTACAAATAAGTCTACATGAAAAATGTAGTAACAGCACCCCAGGAGGTATGTGTATGGAAGTTACTAAGATATGAAACATCAAGGAACGGCCAATCAGAGTTCATCACAGAAACATAACTTGAGTCATTATGGTCTCACAGACATAACAAAATTTCAATATTTTATCCAATCAGATGTACAGATACCATGTCCCATGGTGCATCTCATGTTTACTTCACCATATAAAAGTCCATTACACGTTGCCATCTATGTCAGTTCTCTAATGCCTGCTGGCAGTTATACATTTGTTATATATATATATATATATATATATATATATATATATACCCACACAACTCGGCAGGCATAATGTCTCCCAGGTTCACCAAGCCGGAGAGTGCAGCACTGGTCAACGCCATCGAGGATTTCTATCCGCAGCTGTTTGGGAACAAGAAGAGGTCGACAAAGCAGAGCATTAAGAAGGCCCACTGGTCGTCTATCACCAATGATGTTAATTTGGTGTGTGGCATCCAGAGGACCACGGATCAAATCATGCGGAGGTTTGGGGATATGAGGTTACGTCTCAGCAAAAAAGTCAACCTCATAAGGGAGTGGGTACAAGCCCGTCGGAGGGATGGTAAGAAAATTCCACTCCAACGGAAACTATACCTACTCACTTATGAGGTGACTTTATGTGACCTCCTCAATCTCCGGGTCCCCCGCAGATTTAGATAATTTCGCTCCTCTTCTTCTTCCCTCCCAGCTGCTGGATCTGAAAGTCCTGACCCGGGGGCCAGTGCAGCTGCTTCTCCGTCCAGTGGCCTGGGAGAAGAAAATAGAGAATCTGAACCAGGTAAATATCCGACTTCATATAATATATTAATATTTGAGTAGATTTTTAAGAAATGTGTATATAGTCATATATTCAACCTATATAGATCTCACAACACATGCTACATATGATGTTTAGATATCTGAATTTAGATTTGTCACACATGAAATAGGAATGATGTTTCTTGCGCTCTCCAGAATATGCGTAACAGAGCGAAAATGGTATTGCGCATCCGTGAAATCCCTATCTCCCGCCATTTCATACATTGACTAACGAATCATACCCCAGTTCTAAATATTAATTGTTATTGTTCAATATTAACAAATATCTGATTGGAATCTCGTAATACACCCAATTGCAAATATATTTGAAGTCTTTATAAATGATACTCATCACACTACTATATCCAAATCAATTCAGAATCACGGATGCACAATTCCGCTTTGAATCATTGCGCAATGATCACGAAAGATAGAATTGCGCACACACGTGAACATGTGTTTGCTGTAACTGGCATCGCTTTAGACATGCTGGTCAAATCACGGATGCGCAATTCCGCTATGAATCATTACGCAATGATCACGAAAGATAGAATTGCGCACACACGTGAACATGTGTTTGCTGTAACTGGCATCGCTTTAGACATGTTGGTCAAATCACAGATGCGCAATTCCGCAATGAATCATTGCGCAATGATCACGAAAGATAGAATTGCACACACACGTGAACATGTGTTTGCTGTAACTGGCATCGCTTTAGACATGTTGGTCAAATCACGGATGCGCAATTCCACAATGAATCATTGTGCAATGATCACGAAAGATAGAATTGCGCACACACGTGAACATGTGTTTACTGTAACTGGCATCGCTTTAGACATGTTGGTCAAATCACGGATGCGCAATTCTGCAATGAATCATTGCGCAATGATCACAAAAGATAGAATTGCGCACACACGTGAACATGTGTTTGCTGTTACTGGCATCGCTTTAGACATGTTGGTCAAATGTATACGTTAATTAGTATATATGGGAAGAATACAGTATCCTTATTTACAATCTTCTACATTATAAAAGCTATACTAGCAAGATCAAAATAAAAAATGAACTGTCTCTTTCAATTGATGACAATGCAAGAAGACACAAAATTAATTAAAGCTAAAGTCAACAACATAAAAGATTGAAAATAAGAATACAGGATCTCTTTATTTAGAGATTAATTGAGGAAACAATGAACTCATGTGAATACAAATAGATTTGTACTTTGTCAATTAGAATTTAAAAATCAGATTGTTTGTGTCCATAGCCTGATTTGTATTAATGATATCCAATCCTCATTGAATATTTTACAGATATGGATGTTGGTGCTGGAACCTCAATCCAGGGTTCGTCACAGCATGGTATGTCTCATTTTAATTTACCTTTGTCTTACAAACCTGGACATAACATTACATAATACATTCACATTGATCGATATTTATATGGATACTCTAATTCTCTTTTCTTGTTATTTTAAAATAATATTCACGAATCGAAGTTGGGATTACATTGTAATACAAATCTCAAATTATGAGTATTTGAAGATATCCCTTCTATTTTTGATATCTTCATTTTAATGTAATCTTAGGTTCCTGGCCATTTTATATTCTGCTCCTTTGTGGTGCTTGACATTTTTTGAATACTTTTAGATAACACTAACACATTTTTACATATGTGCAGATTAGAAAAATATACATCTCATATGTTTTGATTTTTTATAATTATCATTAAAGGGACATGAAAACAAGCATTTCACTTTTAGGATTTAGACACATGTGATTTACCACAAATTTCAAATTTGATTTGATTATATAAATTGCTTCAGTCTATTGTTATCCTTATTAGAAAATCATATCTAGGTAGGCTCAGGATCAGCAATGCATTACTGGTAGTAACCGGCTGATTGTTTGATGCAGAAAATTGCCTATTTTCATTGGTTCAACTCATGTATTCAGATAACAGTAGTACATAGTTGCTCCTTTAAAAAAGATTATAAGACAATGAAGCAAAATAGACAAAAATAAGTCTATTTGAAAGGTTTTTTTAAATCACAGGCTGGATTTGAAAAATGAAAATTAATACAATTACACATTTTGAGCTTCTTGTCCCTTTAAGAGAGGATAATTAAAGAATCTTGATGATATCATTACATTACATATTTGATTGTAATTGCATGCTCCATCCCATTCATTACATAAACATATGGACTAGACAATTCATTAACAGCGACATTGTCAAATAAAGATATTTTAATATTAAAGGGACACTGAACACAAATTATTTCTTTTGTCATTCAGATAGAGCATGCAATATTAATAAACTTTCTCATTTACTCCTATAATCATATTTTTGTTATTCTCTTGGTATCTTTATTTGAAAAGCAAGAATTTAAGTTTAGATGCAGGTCCATTTTTTGGGAACAACCTGGGTTGTTCTTGCTGATTGGTGGATACATTCACCGACCAATATTTTCTGAACCAAAATATTGCTTAGCTGCCTTATTTTTTAAATAAATAAAGCAAGAGAACGCAGACAAATTGATAATAGGAGTAAATGTTAAATTTGCTTCAAATTGCATGTTCTATTTGAATCAATTAATTTAAAAATTGTGGTCAGTGTCCCTTTAATAATAAATATCTACATTCATCCTTACATTGTTTTGATGAAACAATATTGATATCTAAATCACATATTCACTCTTGGACTTACTTTATAGATATAAGCATACTCTAACAGCACCATGATGACATATTTTTACTAATAACTTCTGTTTTGCATTGTGATCAATATGTGTTGTGTCCTTTAAAAGATTACTGTACATTGCACAAATGGATATATGTGTCACATGGCTTCTTTTCGATTTGTCACCAGTTGTTATTCAAAGTGTTGTTTGTGTGTATTATTTTAAAAAGATTGATCAATATTGATCAATAGGTATATTTAGATATGTCATAGAATCATATGAAATGAATTGTCTGTCTAATATAGTAAGAAATTAAACATATGTGAATCACCTTTATTAACTCATGCATTTATTGTTCATAGTAGTGCTCTATTCTTCACATTTCTAAGTATATTATTTTGAATTTTTTATACTGATGGGATTTAGTGATGTCCAAACTGTGTTCACTAATATATATCTATATCATTAATAGATGTAGTTGTTGTGGGGAACCCAGAGGGATCCAGCGCAAATGATGACCTGCCTTTGCAGTCCATTGACTCATTCATTTGTCATTGAAGGTGTATTTTTAATAAATATTATGATCATGATTCTGATGAAGCATTCCATTTGAATAAAACAGATCATTTACTCCTCTGATTATATATCTATTTTTTGTTTTAATTGTTAAGCTTAAAGGGCCACTGTAAGTAAATATTTTCTATGCCTGTTACTAACTAACTACCCCAAATACACTTTTTATCAATAGCATTTCATTAACATATCTCTACCGTATATCAGAAATCTTGTCTGCAAATTTAATTGTTTTCCAAACCCACTCCGTGGGTATCCTTTGCTCTGTACCAATCCGTTTACAATACCTAGGTTTCAAAATGGCGCTTTAAACACAAAGCTATTGGTTTAAGTATTTTGAACATGCAGTGCTGAAAATAGTGGGCAGGATAACGTGACATCATCGGCGAATAAAAGATATAACTTTTAGAACGTTATGAAACTTCGTTTTGGAGAAAATATAGGTCAGTAGGTTTTAATTAATGTTTATTAACTTTAATATGTTAGTTGTTTAGCTTAAAAATTATAACAGAAAGTAATCCTTTAAGATCTCAAAGCTTCTTATTCTACACCTTTGTGCTTCAGAACATGGATAGCATATGTTTCTTTTTAGTATAAATTTAGACAACAATCATCAAGTGATACACACATGAGAACTCTTAAATGTTCCATGTACTCAGCTTTTGAGAACTTTTTAAAAATACAGACACTAAAATGTAATTATTACTCATCAAGAATTACAAATCTAATTTCATTTTTATGCTCCATTGAAATTATGTAATTCCTTTCTTTGGTTCAGTATATCTTTAATGCAACATTGATGTGTGTCCTTGAGCAACAGTAGCATATGTTAGAATATTTGTTTTTAATGTGTACACAACATATTATGTTTTACAGATATTGATGTAACATGTGGGATGGAGGAGGAAGTGGCTCCCTCGGAGTCTGATGGTATGTGAAATATATATGTGAAATATATATATTTATTTATGTATGTGACATATATAACATGTATTATTGTTTTTAAAACACTCTCTGGAAGAAAAACATGCCCCCCTTTCTATATCATGCAGCATGAACATATGTTTTATTTTTCTTTCATTTATGTATGATTTGTCATTATTGACATCATGATGTCACATGCATATTCCATTCAAAACGACAATAATCATCTTCTGATTGTACAGACAGTCATTGCTATTCATCTGAGTGCCTATATGCAGACCATATCCTTATGTCATCATTGTTTATAAATTCCAAACCACTTCTAAGTATACATAAACCATAATCATGTTTAAATGCCTTGATTTGATTTCATGATGTATGAGATGTTAATATATTTGTATTATATTTATGTGTAGACTGTCCATTTCAATACATCAAACATTAATATTCCACAAAATTAAAGCATGCATTGATAAATGTCTCAATATTGTGATGACATACATTTAATCCTAATGTAAAAGAGATTCACAACATTAATCTGAAAATTGAATCAGATGATAGAGAAGATTATATTATTAATAAATAATATGAATGGTAGTATCTACTGTGCATATATTTTGAAGAGTAATTGATTGAAGCATCAAGCTTTAAATTAGAACATTAAAGATTACAAAGGCAATGCCCAAAATATATGTAAGTCAGTGTGTACCTGGTTTAAAAGGTTAGGTGGAGTGGACATTTCAATTTCAGAATATTACACACTACCATATTATAAAAAAAAATAATTTTCAGAAATCAATCCACGGGCATGTGTCTAACAGAACTCTAATGCATTTCAATATCAAATGCATACATGCATACCAAAATATTATCCAAAAGATAAATATATTATCAAATCCTAAATATTAGCACATAATGTTGCCTTTGATAAATATGATTTGTAATGTATTTATGAAATGTTACATGAAAAATAAAAGGGAAGATTCAGAGTTGAAAGGATCAATGAAATCTTCAAAGTAATTATATTTGAGTCCAATCAATCAATAACTTAAAACATAGTAATTATTGTGACCTTGTATCAATATTCTATGAGAACAAGAATCCAGACTTTAACTAATGTTGAATCATTGTTTCTTTAAAGATACTAATATTTTTTGACATCATATATGTCTATATATTTTTGTTATATATTTCAGATGGACCTTCCACTTCTGGGCATCATCCCCTCCCCAGGCCCCTCCCCAGGTAGAAGTCACTCCCGGCCCTTCCCATTACTTCCCATTACTCCTGTCCCTCCCTGTCCCTCCCACAGAGAACAAGAATCCAGACTTTAACTAATGTTGAATCATTGTTTCTTTAAAGATACTAATATTTTTTGATATCATATATGTCTATATATTTTTGTTATATATTTCAGATGGACCTTCCACTTCTGGGCATCATCCCCTCCCCAGGCCCCTCCCCAGGTAGAAGTCACTCCCGGCCCTTCCCATTACTCCTGTCCCTCCCAAAAAATGCCCCTTTGCCACCCCTCGCCACTCTCCCCGTAATTCCGCCCATACAGCTCCTCCACCTACCCAGCCCTCAACTCACCAGGCCCCTGACTACCCAGCTGTACGGGCTACCCCAGAGCGTCAGCCCAATCCCATCCCTCCCCCCTTCAATCCCCAACCCAATCCCATCCCTCCCCCCTTCAATCCCCAGCCAGACTTTCCCCCCAGTCCCCACCTTCATTGTCCTGGGTGTCGGATTGTCCTTCCCAGCCACAGATGTAAGTATCATTCGAAATCAACATTATAACATAGTTTATCTCATATCACTCCATATACCAATCACCACTACTTGGATAGAACAATAGAAAATTAACTTTTTAATACCTTATCTCTTCTATAACCCACTGGGAGTATAATTTCCTCTGCTTGCTGTGTTTACACAGCTTGGCCTCGAGGCCAAAAGGTTTAAGGATAGGTGTGGATACCACAGGCTAAATAAACTATTTCCAATTCCCAATGTAAGGACAATGTAAATACTTATAAACAATTTAATTAACTCAATCAGGTAAAGTGTATCATTGTGAACCAATTAAAGGGGAGAACATTTTTGAGTAAACTGTCCCTTTAATGGTTTATGTCTGAAGAACATATTAAATGTGTAAATCTTCTATATAGAATGTTTAATTATAATAATGATTTGTCTTTATTATTACAATGTCTCTTTGCTCTCTTTTTATTATGTTCTGTAATTATCAATAATTTTTGTTATTTTCTTTATTTTAGGTTGAGGAACAGTCTGTTTCTGAGAAGGATGCATGACACCATGCATGCCAGCTACGGATTCAGTGATTGACTCTACAACTTATGATGCGTGTGAAGTCAATGCTTGAAACCGTAGCTGGAAATGCACAGGATGATGAGGGTGATGCTGATGCCCCATAAGTGGAGGATCCGGAGATGCTCTGAGGGTGCAGACACGAATCTTCTGTCCACATGTTACTTCGTTTTTATTTATTGTTGCCATTTGGCCTTTTTTTTTTTTGTGTGCCTGTTGCACTCCAATGGGGCTGTGTTGGCCCTTGTCAACTCCCTCCAAGGACTGTGATGCACTATGGCACCTTGTCAAATGGCTCCCATGAGGCTGTGTTGGCCCTTGTCAACTCTCTCCAAGGACTATGATGCACTATGTCCCCTTGTCAAATGGCTCAAATGGGGCTGTGTTGGCCCTTGTCAACTCCCTCCAAATACTTTGATGCACTCTTTCACCTTGTCAGGTTGCTGCAATGGAGCTGTGTTGGCCCTTGTCAACTCCCTCCATGGATTGTGATGCACTATGGCACCTTGTCAAATGACTCCAATGGGGCTGATTTATCAATATGACTTTTTGTAACGTTATGTTATTTATTTCTTTGTTATGACATCATAATCAAGATATTATTTGTCCTTTTTATTCATGTCCCTGATTAAAATCTATATTTTATGTGGTTAATCCTTAAAGGGACATGAAAGCAAAAAATGGTCTTAAATGAATCAGATTTCTAAATCTTCTATATAGAATATTTAATTATAATAATGATTTGTCTTTATTATTACAATGTCTCTTTGCTCTCTTTTTATTATGTTCTGTAATTGTCAATAATTTTCATTATTTTTTTTATTTTAGGTTGTGACTCAGCATTATTAATGCTAGAATCTCTAGCGCCTATAGCGCAGACCATGCTGAGGAACAGTCTGTTTCTGGGAAGGATGCATGACACCATGCATGCCCAGCTACGGATTCAGCGCTTGACTCTACAACTTATGATGCATGTAGAGTCAATGCTTGAATCCGTAGCTGGAAATGCACAGGACGATGAGGGGGATGCTGATGCCCCATAAGTGGAGGATCCGGAGATGCTCCGAGGGTGCAGATACAAATCTTCAGTCCACATGTTACTTTGTTTGTATTTATTGTTGCCATTTGGCCTTTTTTTTTTTTTGTGTGCCTGTTGCACTCTTTCACCTTGTCAGATTGCACCCATGGGGCTGTGTTGGCCCTTGTCAACTCCCTCCAAGGACTGTGATGCACTATGGCGCCTTGTCAAATGGCTCCCATGAGGCTGTGTTGGCCCTTGTCAACTCTCTCCAAGGACTATGATGCACTATGTCCCCTTGTCAAATGGCTCAAATGGGGCTGTGTTGGCCCTTGTCAACTCCCTCCAAATACTGTGATGCACTCTTTCACCTTGTCAGGTTGCTCCAATGGAGCTGTGTTGGCCCTTGTCAACTCCCTCCATGGATTGTGATGCACTATGGCACCTTGTCAAATGTTGGCCTTTGTTTGCCCTTGTCAACTCCCTCCAAGAACTGTGATGCACTCTTTCACCTTGTCAGATGGCTCCAATGGGGCTGTGTTGGCCCTTGTCAACTCCCTCCAAGGACTGTGATGCACTCTTTCACCTTGTCAAATGGCTCCAATGGGGCTGTGTTGGCCTTTGTTTGCCCTTGTCAACTCCCTCCAAGGACTGTGATGCACTCTTTCACCTTGTCAGGTGGCTCCAATGGGGCTGTGTTGGCCCTTGTCAACTCCCTCCAAGGACTGTGATGCACTATGGCACCTTGTCAAATGGCTCCAATGGGGCTGTGTTGGCCCTTGTCAACTCCCTCCAAGGACTGTGATGCACTATGGCACCTTGTCAAATGGCTCCAATGGGGCTGTGTTGGCCCTTTTCAACTCCCTCCAAGGACTGTGATACACTATGGCACCTTGTCAAATGGCTCCCATGAGGCTGTGTTAGCCCATGTCAACTCCCTCCAAGGTCTGTGATGCACTATGGCACCTTGTCAAATGGCTTCAATGGGGCTGTGTTGGCCCATGTCAACTCCCTCCATGGACTGTGATGCACTATGGCACCTTGTCAGATGGCTCCAATGGGGCTGTGTTGGCCCTTGTCAACTCCCTCCAAGGACTGTGATGCACTCTTTCACCTTGTCAGATGGCTCCAATGGGGCTGTGTTGTCCCTTGTCAACTCCCTCCAATGATTGTGATGCAATCTTTCACCTTGTCAAATAGCTCCAATGGGGCTGTGTTGGCCTTTGTTTGCCCTTGTCAACTCCCTCCAAGAACTGTGATGCACTCTTTCACCTTGTCAGATGGCTCCAATGGGGCTGTGTTGGCCCTTGTCAACTCCCTCCAAGGACTGTGATGCACTCTTTTTTGTATTTATTGTTGCCATTTGGCCTTTTTTGTTTTTTTGTTGTGCCTGTTGCACTCTTTCACCTTGTCAGATGACACCCATGGGGCTGTGTTGGCCCTTGTCAACTTCCTCCAAGGACTGTGATGCACTAAGGCACCTTGTCAAATGGCTCCAATGGGGCTGTGTTGGCCCTTGTCAACTCCCTCCAAGGACTGTGATGCACTAAGGCACCTTGTCAGATGGCTCCAATGGGGCTGTGTTGTCCCTTGTCAACTCCCTCCAATGACTGTGATGCAATCTTTCACCTTGTCAAATAGCTCCAATGGGGCTGTGTTGGCCTTTGTTTGCCCTTGTCAACTCCCTCCAAGAACTGTGATGCACTCTTTCACCTTGTCAGATGGCTCCAATGGGGCTGTGTTGGCCCTTGTCAACTCCCTCCAAGGACTGTGATGCACTCTTTCACCTTGTCAAATGGCTCCAATGGGGCTGTGTTGGCCTTTGTTTGCCCTTGTCAACTCCCTCCAAGGACTGTGATGCACTCTTTCACCTTGTCAGGTGGCTCCAATGGGGCTGTGTTGGCCCTTGTCAACTCCCTCCAAGGACTGTAATGCACTATGGCACCTTGTCAAATGGCTCCCATGGGGCTGTGTTGGCCCTTGTCAACTCCCTCCAAGAACTGTGATGCACTCTTTCACCTTGTCAGATGGCTCCAATGGGGCTGTGTTGGCCCTTGTCAACTCCCTCCAAGGACTGTGATGCACTCTTTCACCTTGTCAAATGGCTCCAATGGGGCTGTGTTGGCCTTTGTATGCCCTTGTCAACTCCCTCCAAGAACTGTGATGCACTCTTTCACCTTGTCAGGTGGCTCCAATGGGGCTGTGTTGGCCCTTGTCAACTCCCTCCAAGGACTGTGATGCACTATGGCACCTTGTCAAATGGCTCCCATGGGGCTTTGTTGGCCCTTGTCAACTCCCTCCAAGGACTGTGATGCACTATGGCACCTTGTCAAATGGCTCCAATGGGGCTGTGTTGGCCCTTTTCAACTCCCTCCAAGGACTGTGATACACTATGGCACCTTGTCAAATGGCTCCCATGAGGCTGCGTTGGCCCATGTCAACTCCCTCCAAGGTCTGTGATGCACTATGGCACCTTGTCAAATGGCTTCAATGGGGCTGTGTTGGCCCATGTCAACTCCCTCCATGGACTGTGATGCACTATGGCACCTTGTCAGATGGCTCCAATGGGGCTGTGTTGGCCCTTGTCAACTCCCTCCAAGGACTGTGATGCACTATGGCACCTTGTCAAATGGCTCCAATGGGGCTGTGTTGGCCCATGTCAACTCCCTCCAAGGACTGTGATGCACTATGGCACCTAGTCAAATGGCTCCAATTGGGCTGTGTTGGCCCTTGTCAACTCCCTCCAAGGATTGTGATGCACTATGGCACCTTGTCAAATGGCTCCAATGGGGCTGATTTATCAATATGACTTTTTGTAACGTTTTGTTATTTATTTCTTTTTTATGACATCATAATCAAATAAAGTCATTAAGATATTATTTCTCCTTTGTATTCATGTCCCTGATTAAAATCTAAAAATGTGGTTAATCCTTAAAGGAACATGAAAGCAAAAAAAATGGTCTTACATGACTCAGATATATAATCAATTTTTCAATAAATATATTATTTACATCTCTTATTTAATATGCTTTATTTTATTGATAAACTTTGCAGAAAGGTTTATCTTTACAAGATCATGATTATCAGAGAACTGAGGTTCTAGATGTTTATTGTTGTTTGTGTATGTATGTATATATATTGGTTGTTGTTGGCTCATCCATGTGTTCATTTCTAAATAATTTGTGACTTGATGCACGTTTAACAAATTATCCCAAGTTTATTAAACTGAGATAATCGATGTAAATTATGAATTTGATGGCAATAGTATCCTCTCTGTGAATCCTGAACTTAATTCTTAATTTAAGTGATGCTGAGCACAATTCTTTATGAATGGATATGCATTTATAAATGTTTTTGGTCCTTTTGACATCAACATAGACATATATTATTTTTTAAAAGACTATTTTTGAATGCTGACAGCACATGTATTCCAATTTCACTTATATCTTATTGTAGTAGTCTAACAAAAGCAATCACTGTGTGTAATGTGCACATTTTAGCTGATTAATATCTTTCTCTTATTATTATTTCTCTTTAATGATCCAACGAGATATTGCTATAAGGTAGGCTGACCATATTTCAACTTGAACAAGTGACACATCTGATAAATACATGTGTTATTATTCTTATTCCAAATAAATCTTCAAACATATCTGAAAACATCCCTGACATATGTATTTCTCATGTGTCCCTTTTTAAAGCGTAAAGATGGACACCATAGCTATAGGTAACATATAATGTCTAACCAATTCCGATTTTCATAATGTATCTCGTAGCATAATTTCTCATTTATGTCTAACATACAATTATTTAGAATTTTTATTTACATAAATTCTAAAATTTTCATAAGTCTCTTTGTATCATTGGTTTAAGGAGCAGCAGGGCACTACTGGTCTCTAAATGAACACATAGGTGAACCAATGACAATCGGTATATATGTAGCCACCAATCAGCAGTTAGAACATCTTATTTTTCTGCTCTTGAGATTACCTCTAAACACATTTCATCAAAAGATAACAAGAAAAAGAAACAAATTTAAATAATATACTTTAATATTCAAAAGTAGTTAAAATTTCAATCTCGTACATAATCGTGGAACATAAAATGTGTGTTTTATGTCCATATAAACCCTGCTGCTTCATAAATAGTTATTAATAATCCTCTTATTCTAATGAAATATATCCTTGTTACCAAGAATGGATTCTATTTCATATATCACAGTATTACGTTATCTAGCATGACATTCATAGATAACAATATAGCACATACGAGTTTTTAAAATATAAATACGTTTCTTATTGACATGCAAAGCTGTAAAAGGAGTCCAAGTATTGGCTGACGTTTTTACACGATCTCGGATGCACCATGTTGGTTAAGACATCACATGCCAAGCTGTAAATTTTCAATGATTGGCTGACGTTTTTACGCAACCTCGGATGCGCCTTGGATTGGCTGACGTTTTTATACTATCTCGGATGCGCCATATTGCTTAAGACGTCACATGCCAAGGTGTTAAATCCGTCTGATTGGCTTACGTAGTCCCGCAATATTTGATTTTGCACATAAACCACGTTTGCGAATGAGAAGCCAAGTTTCAAACCATGGCGACTATGGATTGTCAAAAATGAAAAAAAGTGCTCAAAATGTGAAAGGGATATAAATAAAAGAGGGTAAGGTAATGAGTATTAAACAGACAAACATGTAGAAAAAGACTAAAATGAGGATATGTAAACAAAATCTAACTATGGGATGGGTATGGTCTTACAGGGAATGGGGTATGGGCTTAAAGGGAATTGGGTATGGGATGAAAGGGAATGGGGTATGGGATGAAAGGGAATGGGGTATGGGATGAAAGGGAATGGGGTATGGAGTGTAGTATGAGAGGGGATGGGGTATGGAGTGTATGTAGTGTTATTGATAAGTGTATGTATGTATTGAATGTGTTTGCGTGTAAATGTGTTAAGTATTCAGAAAAACCACTCACACACTCACCCAAACAAACTCTAGCTCACTACCGCTCTCTCACTATCTCACACTACCACTAACTCACTATCTCATACTACCACTAACTAACTAACTCACTATCTCACACTACCACTAACTCACTAAATCTCACACTACCACTAACTATCTCACACTACCACTAACTAACTCACTAAATCTCACAATACCACTAACTCACTAAATCTCACACTACCACTAACTATCTCACACTACCACTAACTAACTCACTAAATCTCACAATACCACTATCTCACTCTCTCACACTACCACTAACTAACTCACTCACTAAATCTCACAATACCAATAACTCTCTAATCTCCAAAAATTCTCCAGCAACACAGTCAAAGAAGCCATGTTTGTGGCGTGCTTATATACCCTATGTAAATGTTTAATGATGTACCGGTTTGCCAAGTAAAGTATTGTTAGGTGTGCTTTGTTAGTAATTAGTATGTGTGCAGTGTGTATTAGTTGTGTGAATTTGCGCGTGCTCATATTGAGTTAGTACTTGTGGAATGTGTATAATGTGATGATGTCATAGTGATCGTTTTCCATAACATTGTCCCCAAAAATTATCAGTAAATGTAAATCCATATTTGTGATGGTGTCGTATTTGTGAAGTGTTGTAAATGTTTCTTTGTACTAATGTTCCGTAATCTTGAATGCAAATGTTTTGTTTGTGTATGAGTGTGCAAATCTTTTTTGTTGTTGTTTTGTTCCGTGTTGCAAGATCGTAAGGTATTTCTGTATTCCTCGTTTAGTGTAAATCATGTTTATTGTTTTTATTTCCTGATTGTGAATGTGTAATGCGTATGTGCTATGTTGCGTGATTGTTGTTAGTACATTTGCTGTGTGTTTTTGTTGTGCATTATGTGGTATACGTAATATGACAGAGCAGTGCGTATTTCTCGCAAGATCGAGTGTTAGCTGAAAAATGCGGGCTTCTTTGATTTCTCATTGATCTCTATGGGAGAATGTTTAACGCTGCCGTGATTACGCGTATAAAATAAACGCATAGTCGTGTTACCGCCACGTGTTACGAGGTTGCTTTGAGACGCGTAATACCTACGTTAAGAAAAGTGCGCAAAGGAAATAAAGTACACTTAACGCACCTCTCTAATGCAAAACTCGTTATCTAGGCATTCATGTGCTTCCAAACCATGTCCAGTTTTTAAACAATAGAGAACACAGTCTCCAGTGTTTACTTTATTTAATCTCTTCCAGTGCCAGATTGCATTTACAGGTTTGTGTATTTACATGTATTTGTGAAGTGAAAAAGGGACAACTGCTTTTTTTGCACTTTTACTAGCAGATCCAGATTTTGACCCTTGCTTGTGACCACTAGACTACATGGCCATACATTATTTTCTACAGAGTGTTAGGATTAAGTTCTGAAAAATTATAAAATAAAGTCCTTACTAGTCTCTAGCTGAGGTAAATTAACTGTCACTAAATAAATAAATATATTTATACAGTATAAGCAAATGAACTTCAAAGGCAAAACTATGGTAGGGCAATTTCTTTTAAACATAGCAAAGGCACAATGCTATTTTTCTTTGTAATTTTATATTAAACACTGGTGACTGGAAAGTCAAACTTGCTTATAGAAACTTGCCAGGTTTCGACAGTAGTGGAACATAAAAGTCACACATAATTGATAATTCTAGTAAAGGTTCTTATAAATTCCGCTGTCCTTGGCATAAAACATTGCATTCTGTAGAACCTATTTCTAAAGATGACCTTTTATTATAATAGTGAAGTCGCTTTTTGTTTCTCAGAAAGAATCTTCATCAATTTAACTAATTATAATAATAATTTAAGTGAAAATGTTATTATATATTTAATTACATATTAAAAATGTATTATAGAGTCTAGATAGTAATATTTAAAAATCAGTAATTTCTAGACATGATTTCAATATTTATAATTTACTGATTATTAGCAAGTTATTAAAACCGCTCAATAATATTTAACAAAAGAAAAATATATTTGCTTTCCTCCTTAAGAAAATATTACTTCCCTTTTTGACATGGAATACAAATAAAAACATCTTTAAGGGCCAGATTACAAGTAGCACAATTTTTTTTTAACTTTTAACGCGGTTGGGTTAGCATGTATAATATTACAAGGTGAAAGTAAATTGCTTGCTTGCAGGCTAAACTCAACACTTATTGCTCTCTAATCTGGAGCGGCCGTGGCTGTCTGCATCAGAGCGCACAAGAGGGGTGAGAAAGAGCAAAAGAGGTGGGAGATAGAGAAGGATGAGAGAGAGCAAAAAAGAGGGGGGAGAGAGAGAAAGCAAAAGAGAGGGGTGAGAGAGAGCAAAAGAGAGGGGGAGAGAGAGCAAAAGAGGGAGCAAAAGAGGGGGAGAGAGCAAAAGAGAGCAGGAGACAGAGAGCGCAAAAGAGAGGGGGAGAGAGAGAGAAAAAGAGAGGGGGAGAGAGAGAGCAAAAGAGAGGGAGTGGAGAGAGAGAGAGCAAAAGAGAGGGGGAGAGAGAGAGCAAAAGAGAGCGGGAGAGAGAGAGAGCACAAAAGAGAAGGGGAGAGAGAGTGCAAAAGAGGGGGGGAGAGAGAGAACAAAAGAGAGGGGGTGAGAAAGCACAAAAGAGAAGAGGGAGAGAGAGAGCACAAAAGAGAGGGTGAGAGCGAGAGCGCAAAAGAGAGGGGGAGAGAGAGAGCACAAAAGAGAGGGGGAGAGAGAGAGCAAGCAAAAGAGAGGGGGAGAGAGTATGCAAAAGAAAGGGGTGAGAGAGAGCAATAGAGAGGGGAGAGAGTGCAAAAGAGAGGAAGAGAGATAGCAAAAGAGAGGGGGGAGAGAGACAGAGCAAAAGAGGGGGGGAGAGAGCAAAAGAGAGGGGGGAGAGAGCAAAAGAGAGAGGGAGAGAGCAAAAGAGAGGGGGAGATAGAGAGAGAGCAAAAGAGAGGGGGAGAGAGAGAGCAAAAGAAAAGGGGAGAGAAAGAGAGAGCAAAATAGAGGGGGGAAGAGAGAGCACAAAAGAGAGGGGGGAGAGAGAGAGCACAAAAGAGAGGGGGAGAGAGCAAAAGAGAGGGGGAGAAAGCAAAAGAGAGGCAGGAGAGAGAGCAATAGAAAGGGGGGAAAGCACAAAAGAGAGGGGAAGAGAAAGCAATAGAGAAGGGGGAGAGAGAGAGAGCAAAAGAGAGGGGAGAGAGAGCACAAAAGAGAGGGGAGAGAAAGAGCGCAAAAGAGAGGGGGAGAAAGAGAGCACAAAAGAGAGGGGGAGAGAGAGAGCGCAAAAGAGAGGGGGAGAGAGAGAGCGCAAAAGAGAGGGAGAGAAAGCACAAAAGAGAAGGGGGAGAGAGAGAGCACAAAAGAGAGGGTGAGAGAGAGCGCAAAAGAGAGGGTGAGAGAGAGCGCAAAAGAGAGAGGGGAGAGAGAGAGAAAGAGAGAGAGCAAAAGAGAGGGGGAGAGAGCAAAAGAGAGACGGAAGAGAGCAAAGGAGAGGGGGAGAGAGAGCAAAAGAGAGGGGGAGAGAGAGCTAAAGAGAAGGGGGTGAGAGCAAAAAAGAGAGGGGGGGAGAGAGAGAACAAAAGAGAGGGTGAGAGAGTGTGCAAAAGAAAGGGGGGAGAGAGAGCAATAGAGAGGGGAGAGAGTGCAAAAGAGAGGAAGAGAGAGAGCAAAAGAGAGGGGAGAGAGCAAAAGAGGGGGGGAGAGATCAAAAGAGAGGGGGGAGAGAGAGCAAACAAGAGGGGGTGTGTGAGAGAGAGAGAGACAGAGAGCAAAAGAGAAGGGAGAGAGAGGAAAAGAGAAGGGGGAGAGAGCAAAATAGAGGGAGGGGAGAGAGAGAGCCAAAGAGAGGGAGGGGAGAGAGCAAAAGAGAGGGGAGAGAGCAAAAGAGAGGGGGAGAGAACAAAAGAGAGGGAGAGAGAGCAAAAGAGAGAGGGAGAGAGAGAGAGAGAGAGAGCAAAATAGAAGGGGGAGAGAGCAAAAGAGAGGGAGGGGAGAGAGAGAGAGAGAGAGAGAGAGAGAGCAAAAGAGAGGGGAGAGAGAGAGAGAGAGAGAGAGAGAGAAAGAGAGAGAGAGAGCAAAAGAGAGGGGGAGAGAGAGAGTAAAAGAGAGGGGGAGAGAGAGAGAGCACAAAAGAGAGGGGGAGAGAGAGAGCGCAAAAGAGAGGGGGAGAGAGAGCGTAAAAGAGAGAGCGTAAAAGAGAGGGCGGAGAGAGTGCAAAAGAGAGGGGGAGAGAGAGCACAAAAGAGAGGGGGAGAGAGAGAGAGCACAAAAGAGAGGGGAGAGAGAGAGCACAAAAGAGAGGGGGAGAGAGAGCACAAAAGAGAGGGGGAGAGAGTGAGCACAAAAGAGAGGGGGAGAGAGTGAGCACAAAAGAGTGGGTGAGAGAGAGAGCGCAAAAGAGAGGGGGGAGAGAGAGCAAAAGAGAGGGGAAAGAGAGAGAGCAAAAGAGAGGGTGAGAGAGAGAGAGAGAGAGAGAGAGAGAGAGAAATAGAGGGGAGAGAGAGAGCAAAAGAGAGGGGAGAGAGAGCAAAAGAGAGGGGAAAGAGAGCACAAAACAGAGGGTGAGAGAGAGAGCAAAACAGAGGGGGAGAGAGAGAACAAAAGAGAGGGGGAGAGAGAGAGAGAGAGAGCAAAAGAGAGGAGGGAGAGAGCAAAAGAGGGGGGAGAGAGAGAGCAAAAAGATGGGGGAGAGAGCAAAAGAGGGGGATAGAGGGAGCAAAAGAGAGGGGGGAGAGAGAGCAAAAGAGAGGGGGGGAGAGAGAGCAAACGAGAGGGGGTGTGAGAGAGAGAGAGAGAGAGAGAGCAAAAGAGAAGGGGGAGAGAGAAAAAGAGAGGGAGGGGAGAGAGAGAGCAAAAGAGAGGGAGGGGAGAGAGAGCAAAAGAGAGGGTGGAGAGAGAGCAAAAGAGAGGGGGGAGAGAGAGAGCAAAAGAGAGGGGGGAGAGAGAGCAAAATAGAGGGGAGAGAGAGAGAGAGAGAGAGAGAGAGAGCAAAAGAGAGGAGGGAGAGAGCAAAAGAGGGGTGAGCGAGAGCAAAAAGATAGGGGGAGAGAGCAAAAGAGGGGGGTAAGAGATCAAAAGAGAGGGGGGAGAGAGAGCAAACGAGAGGGGGTGTGAGAGAGAGAGAGAGAGCAAAAGAGAAGGGGGAGAGAGCAAAAGAGAGGTAGGGGAGAGAGAGAGCAAAAGAGAGGGAGGGGAGAGAGAGCAAAAGAGAGGATGGGAGAGAGAGAGCAAAAGAGAGGGGGGAGAGAGAGCAAAAGAGAGGCATGGAGAGAGCACAAAATAGAGGGGGGGAGAGAGAGAGCACAAAAGAGAGGGGGAGATAGAGAGCACAAAAGAGAGGGAGAGAAAGCACAAAAGAGAAGGGGAGAGAGAGAGCACAAAAGAGAGGGTGAGAGACAGAGCGCAAAAGAGAGGGGGAGAGACAGAGCGTAAAAGAGAGGGGAGAGAGAGAGAAAGAGAGAGAGCAAAAGAGGGGGCAAGAGCAAAAAAGAGGGGGGAGAGAGCAAAAGAGAGGGGGAGAGAGAGAGAGCAAAAGAGAAGGGGGGAGAGAGAGCAAAAAAGAGGGGGGAAAGACAATAGACAGGGGGGTCCGAAATGAATAGACAATTTGGGGTCAACAGTTTTATTAGAATGGATACTGCAAGGGATGACCAATGTATGTTGACCAATATATATTAAAGTTAAGATCCAGCGAGAATATTAAGGGGAAAATACACGAAGAGCAGTAATATATTTAGCTTTTTTGGAAAATCTGCTGCCCCCCCCCTATAATTTTAGTTTATATCTGCCTTACATATTAGTGACATTAATTAATAAGGGAGGACAAATGTACCCACTCTAGACAACCAGGCATTAGTGTTATCTTATAAAATAAAAGGCACCACACAATAGTGCAATACCACTGGGGTTTGAAAAATGTTCGAAGAGATATTCACATCATACTCACAATTTCAACAGCACTTAAAAAGTGCCTGAAGTGCGTACTGAACTCTCACTATCCGTTCAGATAGCTCACACAGGCGTAGCGGTCCCAGTTTTGCCAAGCAATTCCTCAGACTGATCACAGGTATGTAGCAGTGGAATATGCAACCGGCTCACAACAATAAGTGACTCACCGAAACAGGGTGAAAAATAGATGATATAAAATTTGTGCTGTGCTGAATGTCTAAAATCAATAGACTTTAGCAAAAACAATAATAAAAATTCGCAACGCGTTTTCCCAGTAAACTCAGAACTGCTTCATCAGGAGAAACTGCTACATACCTGTGATCAGTCTGAGGAATCGCTTGGCAAAACCGGGACCCACTACACCTGTGTGAGCTATCTGAACAGCTCGTGAGAGTTCAGTACACATTTCTGGCACTTTTTAAGTGCTGTTGAAAGTGTGAGTATGATATGAATATCTCTTTGAACATCTTTCAAACCCCAGTAATATTGCACTATTGTGGTAATTATATACATGTTGCTCTCTATAAGGATTTTGGGGATAGACAGATAGATAGATAGATAGATAGATAGATAGAAAGGCAGATAGAAGGTAAGACAGATAGATAGCAAGACAGATAGATAGATGATATATAGATAGATAGATAGATAGATAGATAGAAAGATAGATAGATGATAGATAGATAGATAGATGATAGATAGATAGATAGATAGATAGATGGCAAGAGAGACAGAAAGATAGATAGATAGATAGCAAGACCGACAGAAAAATAAATAGATAGATAGATAGATAGTAGATTGATAGATAGATAGATAGATAGATAGATAGATTGATAGCAAGACAGACAGATAGCAAGACAGACAGACAGATAGCAAGACAGACAGATAGATAGATAGATAGATAAATAGATAGATAGATAAATAGATAGATAGATAGCAAGACAGACAGACAGATAGCAAGCAAGACAGACAGGCAGATAGATAGCAAGACAGATGATAGATAGATAGATAAATAGATAGATATATAGCAAGACAGACAGACAGACAGATAGCAAGCAAGACAGACAGGCAGATAGATAGATAGATAGATAGATAGATAGATAGATAGATAGATAGAAGTGAGTACATCCCTAAGTGGAAATGCTCAAATTGGGCCCAAAGTGTCAATATTTTGTGTGGCTACCATTATTTTCCAGCACTGCCTTAACCCTCTTGGGCATGGAGTTCACCAGAGCTTCACAGATTGCCACTGGAATCCTCTTCCACACCTACATGACAACATCACAGAGCTGGTGGATGTTAGAGACCTTGCTCTCTCCCACCTTTCCGTTTGAGGATGCCCCACAGATGCTCAATAGGGTTTAGGTCTGGAGACATGCTTGGCCAGTCCATCACCTTTACCCTCAGCTTCTTTAGCAAGGCAGTGGTTGTCTTGGAGGTGTGTTTGGGGTCGTTATCATGTTGGAATACTGCCCTGCACCCAGTCTCTGAAGGGAGGGGATCATGCTCTGCTTAAGTATGTCACAGTACATGTTGGCAATCATGGTTTCCTCAATGAACTGTAGCTCCCCAGTGCCTGCAACACTCATGCAGGCCAAGACCATGACACTCCCACCACCATGCTTGACTGTAGGCAAGACACACTTGTCTTTGTACTACTCACCTGGTTGCCGCCACACATGTCTGACACCATCTGAACCAAATAAGTTTATCTTGGTCTCATCAGATCACAGGACATGGTTCCAGTAATCCATTCCCTTAGTTTGCATGTCTTCAGCAACCTGTTTGCAGGCTTATTTGTGCATCATCTTTAGAAGAGGTTTCCTTATGGGACGACAGCCATGCAGACCAATTTGTTGCAGTGTGCGGCGTATGGTCTGAGCACTGACAGGCTGAGCCCCCACCCCTTCAACCTCTGCAGCAATGCTGGCAGCATTCATACGTCTATTTCCCAAAAGGCAAACTCTGATATGACGTTGAGCACGTGCACTCAACTTCTTTGGTCAAACATGGCAAGGCCTGTTCTGAGTGGAACCTGTCCTGTGAAACCGCTGTACGGTCTTGCCCACCATGCTGCAGCTCAGTTTCAGGGTCTTGGCAATCTTCTTATAGCCTAGGCCATTTTTATGTAGAGCAACAATTCTTTTTTGCAGATCCTCAGAGAGTTCTTTGCCATGAGGTGCCATGTTAAACTTCCAGTGACCAGTATGAGAGAGTGTGAGAGTGATAACACCAGATTTAACCCACCTGCTCCGAATTCACACCTGAGACCTTGTAACACTAACGAGTCACATGACACCGGGGAGGGAAAATGGCTAATTGGGCCCAATTTGGACATTTTCACTTAGGGGTGTACTCACTTTTGTGAGATACTATAGACAGATAGATAGATAGATAGATATATAGATAGATATAGAATGATAGATAGATAGATAGATGAACCTGCAACAATTAAAAGCTTTCCTGCATTAGGATTGTACATATTATGCATATGCATGTTTAGACTGGCTGCTATACATGCCCAGCGCCTGGGCCCTGGTGCCACTGAAACTGCTGCACCAATGGTAGTTCTGCCCATGGAAGAGGTAGAACATAAATTACCAAAAGGAAACTGAGTCTGGCTGGCTCTTCTGTGCATTGTGGACTGTCTTCCTCTCTTAACGATATGGAATAAAAGCTACGTTTTAAATTTTCCTTATCCTGGACTCCATTTCCTTTTGGTACTTTTGCCTGAGGAGTTGCGGCTAAGTATCACCCCCTTACAACTTACTTCTCATACCTAGGCTCAAGACATTCACATGAACGCAGAGTGATGCAGTAGCGGGTCATGTGACCGGGAGGTGTGACCGCAGTAAGAAAGTTTGGCGTTGTTTCCCCTCACCTCACCCCATACAGCACACGGAGTGCAGGGGTTTTGGAGGTGTCCCCATGGAGGTATGAAAGAGGGTGCGGATCTACCCATGGGACTTACCCTGCTCTCCCTATGAAGACCAGGTAGGATGGGATGTACACACATACAGTGGCAGCCCTGAATGTTTGGCTGATCAGTGTAGATGCAGTAAGGTTTCCATTTTTACTGAATCCTGAACCTGGCAGTGGGAGGGTCTAAGTGCTTTCAGGTGTTTACTTATGCTGGTTATTATTACATCTTATACACCTCTATTCCCACAGTGATGAGTTAAGTGAGCCCAGACTGAAACTGTTACTTACACATATATGGATTCAATAGGAACAGTGTTTCTGGGGAAGAGACTCTATTTTTCTCTTTTTGATATTGACTGAGAGGTGGAACATAAGACACAGAAGGTCAATATCATATGGATTTTTTTTTTTTAATGAACTGCAAAAAGTGAAAAAGGAGTGGAGCACTATCGATGTTAAAAAGTAACTTTTATTGACAACTTCAAATAAAATCCATTCATTGATATACTAACAAAGGTTAGGAAGGTTGGTAGGGAAATCCCTGGACTCACTGACACATTTCGGCTAAACAGCTGTTTAGCCAAAACGTGTCAGTGAGTCCAGGGATTTCCCTACCAACCTTCCTAGCCTTTGTTGGTATTTTGATGAATGGATTTTATTTGAAGTTGTTTATAAAAGTTACTTTTTAACATCGATGGAAGTGTTCCACTCATTTTTCGCGGATTGTATTGGATACCTTGTGAGCACACCAACAAATCCTAAACCCCTACCTGTAGCCACCACTCCCACTATCCCCCATGTGATCGGGGAACCTGTGACATCACCCACCAGAGGAAGGCAGCAGAGGGGATCAAATGGAGCTGGCAGTTTTGGCGTCTGCAATCTTAGCGAAACCTTAGTAACGATTGCTTGCAATAGGGGTAAGCGCTTAGGACAGAGGATAAGGAATCCATTGCAGTGATCGGCAGACCGTGAGTAACATGCCCCATTTGAGGTTGAGCCAGTGGCATTGTGGAAGTGTGACAGGTGAATGTATCAACAGGTTCAGAACTGGTAGTGGGAGAATTTGGGTTGGAATTTGCTACAAGGACATTTATGTGGTTCTAGTATAGTAGGTGTCTTTACTCTGGTGTTTGTTACTGAACTACCTTCTAGCTGGATAAAGATGAGATTGGGCAAAACCAAAAACAAAAAACTAATTTTAGTTATACACTATACAAGAACATTTTTCACAACATTTTTAATGTCATGAGATACTAATTGTATCAAAATACTTGCTGCTGCTACACACTATATATATATATATATATATATATATATATATATATATATATATATATATATATATATAAAATTATAATAAAAAGAAACATTTTATTTAACAGCATATTAAAATGAACTCTTAAGGTGAAGTATGTAGAGAAAAGGGTGTGATTTATTGACTCCGCTCAGAATATAGATGGATGCAGCTCACCTGTTTTGGTTTTAGGGAAATATAAAAAAAATATTAAAAAAAATGTCTGGTCTAGTGAGTACTTTATATTAGTTGTGAACAATTTGAACAACTTTTTTTTTGCTGCAAATGAGAGACAGATAGAACAGTTAATTGGACAATTGCTCTTAACCCCTTAGCTACCGGAAATTTCACAGAGGAACTTGCCCAAAATACCGGAATTTTTTTAGCATTTTTGCTATCACTCTATTTAAACAGAAATAGAGCCTTGTTTTTTGTGGTTTTTTTTTATTTACCTGTCAAAGCTATATATATTTTTAATTGACAACCCAAGATATAGATCTAGGCCCATTTGGTATATTTCATGCCACCATTTCACTGCCAAATGCAATCATATAAAAATTTGTTAACTTTTTTACAAACTTTGGGTTTCTCACTGAAATTATTTACATACCGTGCAATCATGACAAAAATTATTGTAAAAGCATCTCTAAGATTCCCTTTGTCGAGAAATAGCAGACATGCATGGCTTTGCCATTGTTTTTTTCTAATTAGAATGCCGCTAATTGCATCTGCGCAGGGCCGCCGCTAGAAATTTTGGGGCCCCTGACTCAACCATTGATCAGGGCCCCCTCCTTTGACAAGTGCAATTTTTGACCAAGTGACTAAAACGTATATGCACTTTATTCTTAATTGTCTATTTAAACTTGGAAATGTTGTAAAGGTAGTAACATACACACACACAGACACACTCATACACTGAAACACACAAACACACTCACACATAAGGATTCACATATAGACACTCTAGCAGACACGCAAAGAAACACACTCAGACACAGAAACCCAAACAGACACTTAGAACTTGTTTACATTGACCTGACAAGTAATGAGGTAAACTACAGTTTTGTAAAAAAAAGGAGATTTAGAAAACAAAATATGGAGTTCTGATTATCTTTTTGTAAAGGAAGATGACAACTAAATTATGACAACAGCATGCAGTGGCTGAAAGAAAGGGCCCTGAACTGTCTAAACAATAATTTAAAAGTTAAATGGTGGAGTGGTTACTTCCGGAAAGGTCTTGTTAGTCTCAAAGTCTGTAGAAAGATGTGAATAGTTTGTAGTAAGGTGAAAATGTCCTAAAAAGGAACAGACAATGGACACACACACACAAACTCAAACTTGCACATACACCCAAGGAAACACCGACAGAGACAGCCTCATAAAACACACAAAGACATATACACACATACACACACAGAGACACCCACAGAAAACACACAAAGACATACACACACAGAGAGACAACCACATGAAAAACACAGAAAGACATACATACACACACCCTCACTGAGACATCCACAGAAAACACACAAAGACATACACACACCCTCACAGAGACACCCACATAAAACACAGACATACATACATACACACAAAGACCCTCACAGAAACACCTATAGAAAAAGCTCAAAGACATATGCACACACCCTCACAGACATCCACAGAAAATGCACAAAGACATACACACCCACCCTCACAGAGAGACCCACAGATAAAAAATACATACACAAACCAAAGCACAAAGACATAAACACATACACCCACAGTAACACTCACAGGAGGAAACATTTATGCACCTTGCATCCCCTAAATAAACAGTGTGTGACATGCATGATAAAAAAAAATGCAGAAATTAAGAGATCACTTTTTAAAGAATCATATTTGTAAATGTGCAAACAAAAATAATTCTGTGAATTCAAAATTGTACATTAATGAGCTGGGTAGATGGCTAGATGAAGAAAAGTACCTTTAAAAGGTTGACATATGTTTTTTTTGTTTTTTTCCCATTTTCCCCAACCAAGAGCACCACTTCACATATAGTGTACAAATGTTCCCATCTTTCAGCTGTACTTATGGATTTTGAAAATCCTGTACTCTATATGGTCTTGGTGGGACCATAAGCTGTGGTACTCATACCATTAGATCTGGTTAAATGCAGGATTTAGGCTTGTTGGTATGTATTTCAAAACTAAGTCAGCTGTAGTGTAAACTGAACAGTTTTATGTTAACCTGTCTCATTTCAAACACTGAGCAATCTTAGTCTGAGAGTAAAACATTTTATGCAGTTGTAAAAATCTTAGATAAAATGCCTCCTTGCATCTGGAAAGTCCTTGCATAAAGGGGCAGTAAACTGGAATGTATATATATATATATAAAATGCATATCTGCCAAAAGGGCATCTACCATTTGTGTATTGAGGAGGAAACATTTCTGCATGGTTTTAAATATAGAATTTCTACAGCATTGTCAAATAATCATAAATACACTGCTGCTAAAAAAAATGTGTTTTTATGGACCCCTAGCCCCACCATACAACTACTACCACACTGAAGTTGCAATCCAAAATTGCACAAAGAATTTGTTTTCTGCAGTGTAGGGCCCATCCCACTCCCCCTTCTGCTGCTGGAATAACCAACCACCTCCCACCTTCCCTCCCACACCTTCCAATGGCACCAGCAGATGATCATTACAGATGGTGACAAACTGCAAACTTCACAAGCCTAACCCTGCAATGTATCTGTCCCTAATTTGCCTAAACAGATGTGACTAGATTAGATTCTACAAAACAATAAAAGTGACAAGCCTTGTCTGCACCAGTAACAGATTTGGATTGACTTTTCAAAAAAAATATAAGCGCATGGGAAGAGTTTGTCTATTGAAAAATCATTGCAGGACACAATGTTAATAAGTCAGACATTTTTGACCTACCTTTAGTTAGATTTTGTTTTGCAAACCTACATGCAAAGCTTGTAATTAAAAGGTGTTTATGTCCCTTTAATACATTATTTCTAGCAACATGGTTTACTGTTCTTGTAGCTTGTGATTCTCCAGAAGTCTAAACACATCTAGTCAACCCATAATGACAAATTGTATCCATATGTTTAAATTAATATTAATTTTAATTTATATTTCTCTTGTAAAGGTGTATCCAGTCCACGGGTTCATCCATTACTTGTGGGATATTCTCCTTCCAAACAGGAAGTTGCAAGAGGACACCCACAGCAGAGCTGTCTATATAGCTCCTCCCCTAACTGCCACCCCCAGTCATTCTCTTGCAACTCTCGACAAGAAAGGAAGTATCAAGAGATATGTGGTGACTTAGTGTAGTTTTTACCTTCAATCAAGAGTTTGTTATTTTTAAACGGTACCGGCGTTGTACTGTTTTACTCTCAGGCAGAAATTGGAAGAAGAATCTGCCTGGAGGTTGATGATCTTAGCGGTTTGTAACTAAGGTCCATTGCTGTTCTCACACATAACTGAAGAGTATGGAAAGAAAACTTCAGTTGAGGGGACGGTTTGCAGATCACCTGCTTTGAGATATGTTCAGTATATTTTTTTCTAGAGAGATGATAAGGTCTAGAAAATGCTGACAGTGCCTGGTATATTTGAGGTAAGCCTGATACAGTGATTTAACAACGACTGGGATCATGCTTACAAGATAAGGGTAATATTCATGTTAACTCTCATATTACTTAGTGTAAAAACGTTTGCATAACTTACAGAAAAAACGTTTTTTCTCTGAGGGTGATAAATCTTTATTTGGGGCCTAGTTTTCCACATGGCTTGTTAGATTACTCCTAGGAGTACTTTTTTAAGGCCCTCTGACATTGAGTGTATGGGGGGAGGGGCCTATTTTCGCGCACTTTATGCGCAGTTGATATTCAGACTGAGACATCCAGCTTCCCTAAAGGAGTCCTCTGGCATCTAGGACCACTATAGAGGGTTTTTTCCTGCAAAAATCGTGTTTAAGGGCAGCTGGGAGACACAGCAGAGCTGTGGCAGTGTGTTTGACTGTTTTTTAACGGTTTTACCGTTTTTCTAATCCGGTTTGGGGCCTAAGGGGTTAATCATCCATTTGCAAGTGGGTGCAATGCTGCTTTAGTCTCTTATACACACTGTAAAAATTTCGTAGAGTTTACTACTTTTTAACACTGTTTTGCAGTTTATGTGGTAGTTTTTTTCTCTTAAAGGCACAGTACCGTTTTTTTTTTAATTGCTTTTTCACATTTATTAAAGTGTTTTCCAAGCTTGCTGGTCTCATTACTAGTCTGTTAAACATGTCTGACATAGAGGAAACTCCTTGTTCATTATGTTTAGAAGCCATTGTGGAACCCCCTCTTAGAATGTGTACCAAATGCACTGACCTTTCTATAAGTTATAAAGACCATATTTTGGGTTTTAAAGATTTATCACCAGAGGTTTCTCAGACTGACAAAAGGGAGGTTAAACCATAGCTCTCCCGCGCAAGTGACGCCAAGTACATCTGGCGCGTCCAATGCGTTTACCTTACAAGACATGGCGGCAGTTATGAATCATACCCTCACAGAGGTCTTGTCCAAACTGCCAGGGTTACAAGGAAAGCGAGGCAGCTCTGGGGCTAGAACAAATACAGAGCTTTCTGATGCTTTAGTAGCTATGTCTGATATACCCCCACAATGTACAGAAGCCGAAGCAGGAGAGCTTCTATCTGTGGGTGACATTTCTGATTCAGGCAAGGCGTTACTTCATAAATAAAAAGAGAGAAGCGCTCAACCTGGGAACGAACAATAGCATAATAGCTTGTTCTATGGCTAGTTGCCACCCTAGAAGCAGCCTCTTTTTGCTCAATATGTGCCTTTCACAGAGAAGAACTTTCCTGTAGCATATCAGTCTGATCCTGACTTAACAGTGCAGTCCAGCCCCGAAATACCAGGCAATCCCTCTCTGAACGAGAGAAACGGCAAAACCCCAGACGTACGTTTCGGCCTATTGTGGGCCTCGTCAGTGAGGTGCAGCCATATCCCTCTAGGCACACTGAGCAACGGGTCCACGTCTGGATCCCCGCATAACACTTAGGGAGACTTCCCCAAATGTCATAATTTGCATAAATAAAAAGAGAGAAGCGCTCAACCTGGGAACGAACAATAGCATAATAGCTTGTTCTATGGCTAGTTGCCACCCTAGAAGCAGCCTCTTTTTGCTCAATATGTGCCTTTCACAGAGAAGAACTTTCCTGTAGCATATCAGTCTGATCCTGACTTAACAGTGCAGTCCAGCCCCGAAATACCAGGCAATCCCTCTCTGAACGAGAGAAACGGCAAAACCCCAGACGTACGTTTCGGCCTATTGTGGGCCTCGTCAGTGAGGTGCAGCCATATCCCTCTAGGCACACTGAGCAACGGGTCCACGTCTGGATTCCCACATAACACTTAGGGAGACTTCCCCAAATGTCATAATTTGCATAAATAAAAAGAGAGAAGCGCTCAACCTGGGAACGAACAATAGCATAATAGCTTGTTCTATGGCTAGTTGCCACCCTAGAAGCAGCCTCTTTTTGCTCAATATGTGACTTTCACAGAGAAGAACTTTCCTGTAGCATATCAGTCTGATCCTGACTTAACAGTGCAGTCCAGCCCCGAAATACCAGGCAATCCCTCTCTGAACGAGAGAAACGGCAAAACCCCAGACGTACGTTTCAGCCTATTGTGGGCCTCGTCAGTGAGGTGCAGCCATATCCCTCTAGGCACACTGAGCAACGGGTCCACGTCTGGATTCCCGCATAACACTTAGGGAGACTTCCCCAAATGTCATAATTTGCATAAATAAAAAGAGAGAAGCGCTCAACCTGGGAACGAACAATAGCATAATAGCTTGTTCTATGGCTAGTTGCCACCCTAGAAGCAGCCTCTTTTTGCTCAATATGTGCCTTTCACAGAGAAGAACTTTCCTGTAGCATATCAGTCTGATCCTGACTTAACAGTGCAGTCCAGCCCCGAAATACCAGGCAATCCCTCTCTGAACGAGAGAAACGGCAAAACCCCAGACGTACGTTTCGGCCTATTGTGGGCCTCGTCAGTGAGGTGCAGCCATATCCCTCTAGGCACACTGAGCAACGGGTCCACGTCTGGATTCCCGCATAACACTTAGGGAGACTTCCCCAAATGTCATAATTTGCATAAATAAAAAGAGAGAAGCGCTCAACCTGGGAACGAACAATAGCATAATAGCTTGTTCTATGGCTAGTTGCCACCCTAGAAGCAGCCTCTTTTTGCTCAATATGTGCCTTTCACAGAGAAGAACTTTCCTGTAGCATATCAGTCTGATCCTGACTTAACAGTGCAGTCCAGCCCCGAAATACCAGGCAATCCCTCTCTGAACGAGAGAAACGGCAAAACCCCAGACGTACGTTTCGGCCTATTGTGGGCCTCGTCAGTGAGGTGCAGCCATATCCCTCTAGGCACACTGAGCAACGGGTCCACGTCTGGATTCCCGCATAAAACTTAGGGAGACTTCCCCAAATGTCATAATTTGCATAAATAAAAAGAGAGAAGCGCTCAACCTGGGAACGAACAATAGCATAATAGCTTGTTCTATGGCTAGTTGCCACCCTAGAAGCAGCCTCTTTTTGCTCAATATGTGCCTTTCACAGAGAAGAACTTTCCTGTAGCATATCAGTCTGATCCTGACTTAACAGTGCAGTCCAGCCCCGAAATACCAGGCAATCCCTCTCTGAACGAGAGAAACGGCAAAACCCCAGACGTACATTTCGGCCTATTGTGGGCCTCGTCAGTGAGGTGCAGCCATATCCCTCTAGGCACACTGAGCAACGGGTCCACGTCTGGATTCCCACATAACACTTAGGGAGACTTCCCCAAATGTCATAATTTGCATAAATAAAAAGAGAGAAGCGCTCAACCTGGGAACGAACAATAGCATAATAGCTTGTTCTATGGCTAGTTGCCACCCTAGAAGCAGCCTCTTTTTGCTCAATATGTGCCTTTCACAGAGAAGAACTTTCCTGTAGCATATCAGTCTGATCCTGACTTAACAGTGCAGTCCAGCCCCGAAATACCAGGCAATCCCTCTCTGAACGAGAGAAACGGCAAAACCCCAGACGTACGTTTCGGCCTATTGTGGGCCTCGTCAGTGAGGTGCAGCCATATCCCTCTAGGCACACTGAGCAACGGGTCCACGTCTGGATTCCCACATAACACTTAGGGAGACTTCCCCAAATGTCATAATTTGCATAAATAAAAAGAGAGAAGCGCTCAACCTGGGAACGAACAATAGCATAATAGCTTGTTCTATGGCTAGTTGCCACCCTAGAAGCAGCCTCTTTTTGCTCAATATGTGCCTTTCACAGAGAAGAACTTTCCTGTAGCATATCAGTCTGATCCTGACTTAACAGTGCAGTCCAGCCCCGAAATACCAGGCAATCCCTCTCTGAACGAGAGAAACGGCAAAACCCCAGACGTACGTTTCAGCCTATTGTGGGCCTCGTCAGTGAGGTGCAGCCATATCCCTCTAGGCACACTGAGCAACGGGTCCACGTCTGGATTCCCGCATAACACTTAGGGAGACTTCCCCAAATGTCATAATTTGCATAAATAAAAAGAGAGAAGCGCTCAACCTGGGAACGAACAATAGCATAATAGCTTGTTCTATGGCTAGTTGCCACCCTAGAAGCAGCCTCTTTTTGCTCAATATGTGCCTTTCACAGAGAAGAACTTTCCTGTAGCATATCAGTCTGATCCTGACTTAACAGTGCAGTCCAGCCCCGAAATACCAGGCAATCCCTCTCTGAACGAGAGAAACGGCAAAACCCCAGACGTACGTTTCGGCCTATTGTGGGCCTCGTCAGTGAGGTGCAGCCATATCCCTCTAGGCACACTGAGCAACGGGTCCACGTCTGGATTCCCGCATAACACTTAGGGAGACTTCCCCAAATGTCATAATTTGCATAAATAAAAAGAGAGAAGCGCTCAACCTGGGAACGAACAATAGCATAATAGCTTGTTCTATGGCTAGTTGCCACCCTAGAAGCAGCCTCTTTTTGCTCAATATGTGCCTTTCACAGAGAAGAACTTTCCTGTAGCATATCAGTCTGATCCTGACTTAACAGTGCAGTCCAGCCCCGAAATACCAGGCAATCCCTCTCTGAACGAGAGAAACGGCAAAACCCCAGACGTACGTTTCGGCCTATTGTGGGCCTCGTCAGTGAGGTGCAGCCATATCCCTCTAGGCACACTGAGCAACGGGTCCACGTCTGGATTCCCACATAACACTTAGGGAGACTTCCCCAAATGTCATAATTTGCATAAATAAAAAGAGAGAAGCGCTCAACCTGGGAACGAACAATAGCATAATAGCTTGTTCTATGGCTAGTTGCCACCCTAGAAGCAGCCTCTTTTTGCTCAATATGTGCCTTTCACAGAGAAGAACTTTCCTGTAGCATATCAGTCTGATCCTGACTTAACAGTGCAGTCCAGCCCCGAAATACCAGGCAATCCCTCTCTGAACGAGAGAAACGGCAAAACCCCAGACGTACGTTTCAGCCTATTGTGGGCCTCGTCAGTGAGGTGCAGCCATATCCCTCTAGGCACACTGAGCAACGGGTCCACGTCTGGATTCCCGCATAACACTTAGGGAGACTTCCCCAAATGTCATAATTTGCATAAATAAAAAGAGAGAAGCGCTCAACCTGGGAACGAACAATAGCATAATAGCTTGTTCTATGGCTAGTTGCCACCCTAGAAGCAGCCTCTTTTTGCTCAATATGTGCCTTTCACAGAGAAGAACTTTCCTGTAGCATATCAGTCTGATCCTGACTTAACAGTGCAGTCCAGCCCCGAAATACCAGGCAATCCCTCTCTGAACGAGAGAAACGGCAAAACCCCAGACGTACGTTTCGGCCTATTGTGGGCCTCGTCAGTGAGGTGCAGCCATATCCCTCTAGGCACACTGAGCAACGGGTCCACGTCTGGATTCCCGCATAACACTTAGGGAGACTTCCCCAAATGTCATAATTTGCATAAATAAAAAGAGAGAAGCGCTCAACCTGGGAACGAACAATAGCATAATAGCTTGTTCTATGGCTAGTTGCCACCCTAGAAGCAGCCTCTTTTTGCTCAATATGTGCCTTTCACAGAGAAGAACTTTCCTGTAGCATATCAGTCTGATCCTGACTTAACAGTGCAGTCCAGCCCCGAAATACCAGGCAATCCCTCTCTGAACGAGAGAAACGGCAAAACCCCAGACGTACATTTCGGCCTATTGTGGGCCTCGTCAGTGAGGTGCAGCCATATCCCTCTAGGCACACTGAGCAACGGGTCCACGTCTGGATTCCCACATAACACTTAGGGAGACTTCCCCAAATGTCATAATTTGCATAAATAAAAAGAGAGAAGCGCTCAACCTGGGAACGAACAATAGCATAATAGCTTGTTCTATGGCTAGTTGCCACCCTAGAAGCAGCCTCTTTTTGCTCAATATGTGCCTTTCACAGAGAAGAACTTTCCTGTAGCATATCAGTCTGATCCTGACTTAACAGTGCAGTCCAGCCCCGAAATACCAGGCAATCCCTCTCTGAACGAGAGAAACGGCAAAACCCCAGACGTACGTTTCGGCCTATTGTGGGCCTCGTCAGTGAGGTGCAGCCATATCCCTCTAGGCACACTGAGCAACGGGTCCACGTCTGGATTCCCGCATAACACTTAGGGAGACTTCCCCAAATGTCATAATTTGCATAAATAAAAAGAGAGAAGCGCTCAACCTGGGAACGAACAATAGCATAATAGCTTGTTCTATGGCTAGTTGCCACCCTAGAAGCAGCCTCTTTTTGCTCAATATGTGCCTTTCACAGAGAAGAACTTTCCTGTAGCATATCAGTCTGATCCTGACTTAACAGTGCAGTCCAGCCCCGAAATACCAGGCAATCCCTCTCTGAACGAGAGAAACGGCAAAACCCCAGACGTACGTTTCGGCCTATTGTGGGCCTCGTCAGTGAGGTGCAGCCATATCCCTCTAGGCACACTGAGCAACGGGTCCACGTCTGGATTCCCGCATAACACTTAGGGAGACTTCCCCAAATGTCATAATTTGCATAAATAAAAAGAGAGAAGCGCTCAACCTGGGAACGAACAATAGCATAATAGCTTGTTCTATGGCTAGTTGCCACCCTAGAAGCAGCCTCTTTTTGCTCAATATGTGCCTTTCACAGAGAAGAACTTTCCTGTAGCATATCAGTCTGATCCTGACTTAACAGTGCAGTCCAGCCCCGAAATACCAGGCAATCCCTCTCTGAACGAGAGAAACGGCAAAACCCCAGACGTACGTTTCGGCCTATTGTGGGCCTCGTCAGTGAGGTGCAGCCATATCCCTCTAGGCACACTGAGCAACGGGTCCACGTCTGGATTCCCGCATAACACTTAGGGAGACTTCCCCAAATGTCATAATTTGCATAAATAAAAAGAGAGAAGCGCTCAACCTGGGAACGAACAATAGCATAATAGCTTGTTCTATGGCTAGTTGCCACCCTAGAAGCAGCCTCTTTTTGCTCAATATGTGCCTTTCACAGAGAAGAACTTTCCTGTAGCATATCAGTCTGATCCTGACTTAACAGTGCAGTCCAGCCCCGAAATACCAGGTAATCCCTCTCTGAACGAGAGAAACGGCAAAACCCCAGACGTACGTTTCGGCCTATTGTGGGCCTCGTCAGTGAGGTGCAGCCATATCCCTCTAGGCACACTGAGCAACGGGTCCACGTCTGGATTCCCACATAACACTTAGGGAGACTTCCCCAAATGTCATAATTTGCATAAATAAAAAGAGAGAAGCGCTCAACCTGGGAACGAACAATAGCATAATAGCTTGTTCTATGGCTAGTTGCCACCCTAGAAGCAGCCTCTTTTTGCTCAATATGTGCCTTTCACAGAGAAGAACTTTCCTGTAGCATATCAGTCTGATCCTGACTTAACAGTGCAGTCCAGCCCCGAAATACCAGGCAATCCCTCTCTGAACGAGAGAAACGGCAAAACCCCAGACGTACGTTTCGGCCTATTGTGGGCCTCGTCAGTGAGGTGCAGCCATATCCCTCTAGGCACACTGAGCAACGGGTCCACGTCTGGATTCCCGCATAACACTTAGGGAGACTTCCCCAAATGTCATAATTTGCATAAATAAAAAGAGAGAAGCGCTCAACCTGGGAACGAACAATAGCATAATAGCTTGTTCTATGGCTAGTTGCCACCCTAGAAGCAGCCTCTTTTTGCTCAATATGTGCCTTTCACAGAGAAGAACTTTCCTGTAGCATATCAGTCTGATCCTGACTTAACAGTGCAGTCCAGCCCCGAAATACCAGGCAATCCCTCTCTGAACGAGAGAAACGGCAAAACCCCAGACGTACGTTTCGGCCTATTGTGGGCCTCGTCAGTGAGGTGCAGCCATATCCCTCTAGGCACACTGAGCAACGGGTCCACGTCTGGATTCCCGCATAACACTTAGGGAGACTTCCCCAAATGTCATAATTTGCATAAATAAAAAGAGAGAAGCGCTCAACCTGGGAACGAACAATAGCATAATAGCTTGTTCTATGGCTAGTTGCCACCCTAGAAGCAGCCTCTTTTTGCTCAATATGTGCCTTTCACAGAGAAGAACTTTCCTGTAGCATATCAGTCTGATCCTGACTTAACAGTGCAGTCCAGCCCCAAAATACCAGGTAATCCCTCTCTGAACGAGAGAAACGGCAAAACCCCAGACGTACGTTTCGGCCTATTGTGGGCCTCGTCAGTGAGGTGCAGCCATATCCCTCTAGGCACACTGAGCAACGGGTCCACGTCTGGATTCCCGCATAACACTTAGGGAGACTTCCCCAAATGTCATAATTTGCATAAATAAAAAGAGAGAAGCGCTCAACCTGGGAACGAACAATAGCATAATAGCTTGTTCTATGGCTAGTTGCCACCCTAGAAGCAGCCTCTTTTTGCTCAATATGTGCCTTTCACAGAGAAGAACTTTCCTGTAGCATATCAGTCTGATCCTGACTTAACAGTGCAGTCCAGCCCCGAAATACCAGGTAATCCCTCTCTGAACGAGAGAAACGGCAAAACCCCAGACGTACGTTTCGGCCTATTGTGGGCCTCGTCAGTGAGGTGCAGCCATATCCCTCTAGGCACACTGAGCAACGGGTCCACGTCTGGATTCCCACATAACACTTAGGGAGACTTCCCCAAATGTCATAATTTGCATAAATAAAAAGAGAGAAGCGCTCAACCTGGGAACGAACAATAGCATAATAGCTTGTTCTATGGCTAGTTGCCACCCTAGAAGCAGCCTCTTTTTGCTCAATATGTGCCTTTCACAGAGAAGAACTTTCCTGTAGCATATCAGTCTGATCCTGACTTAACAGTGCAGTCCAGCCCCGAAATACCAGGCAATCCCTCTCTGAACGAGAGAAACGGCAAAACCCCAGACGTACGTTTCAGCCTATTGTGGGCCTCGTCAGTGAGGTGCAGCCATATCCCTCTAGGCACACTGAGCAACGGGTCCACGTCTGGATTCCCGCATAACACTTAGGGAGACTTCCCCAAATGTCATAATTTGCATAAATAAAAAGAGAGAAGCGCTCAACCTGGGAACGAACAATAGCATAATAGCTTGTTCTATGGCTAGTTGCCACCCTAGAAGCAGCCTCTTTTTGCTCAATATGTGCCTTTCACAGAGAAGAACTTTCCTGTAGCATATCAGTCTGATCCTGACTTAACAGTGCAGTCCAGCCCCGAAATACCAGGCAATCCCTCTCTGAACGAGAGAAACGGCAAAACCCCAGACGTACGTTTCGGCCTATTGTGGGCCTCGTCAGTGAGGTGCAGCCATATCCCTCTAGGCACACTGAGCAACGGGTCCACGTCTGGATTCCCACATAACACTTAGGGAGACTTCCCCAAATGTCATAATTTGCATAAATAAAAAGAGAGAAGCGCTCAACCTGGGAACGAACAATAGCATAATAGCTTGTTCTATGGCTAGTTGCCACCCTAGAAGCAGCCTCTTTTTGCTCAATATATGCCTTTCACAGAGAAGAACTTTCCTGTAGCATATCAGTCTGATCCTGACTTAACAGTGCAGTCCAGCCCCGAAATACCAGGCAATCCCTCTCTGAACGAGAGAAACGGCAAAACCCCAGACGTACGTTTCGGCCTATTGTGGGCCTCGTCAGTGAGGTGCAGCCATATCCCTCTAGGCACACTGAGCAACGGGTCCACGTCTGGATTCCCGCATAACACTTAGGGAGACTTCCCCAAATGTCATAATTTGCATAAATAAAAAGAGAGAAGCGCTCAACCTGGGAACGAACAATAGCATAATAGCTTGTTCTATGGCTAGTTGCCACCCTAGAAGCAGCCTCTTTTTGCTCAATATGTGCCTTTCACAGAGAAGAACTTTCCTGTAGCATATCAGTCTGATCCTGACTTAACAGTGCAGTCCAGCCCCGAAATACCAGGCAATCCCTCTCTGAACGAGAGAAACGGCAAAACCCCAGACGTACGTTTCTGCCTATTGTGGGCCTCGTCTGTGAGGTGCAGCCATATCCCTCTAGGCACACTGAGCAACGGGTCCACATCTGGATTCCCGCATAACACTTAGGGAGACTTCCCCAAATGTCATAATTTGCATAAATAAAAAGAGAGAAGCGCTCAACCTGGGAACGAACAATAGCATAATAGCTTGTTCTATGGCTAGTTGCCACCCTAGAAGCAGCCTCTTTTTGCTCAATATGTGCCTTTCACAGAGAAGAACTTTCCTGTAGCATATCAGTCTGATCCTGACTTAACAGTGCAGTCCAGCCCCGAAATACCAGGCAATCCCTCTCTGAACGAGAGAAACGGCAAAACCCCAGACGTACGTTTCGGCCTATTGTGGGCCTCGTCAGTGAGGTGCAGCCATATCCCTCTAGGCACACTGAGCAACGGGTCCATGTCTGGATTCCGGCATAACACTTAGGGAGACTTCCCCAAATGTCATAATTTGCATAAATAAAAAGAGAGAAGCGCTCAACCTGGGAACGAACAATAGCATAATAGCTTGTTCTATGGCTAGTTGCCACCCTAGAAGCAGCCTCTTTTTGCTCAATATGGGCCTTTCACAGAGAAGAACTTTCCTGTAGCATATCAGTCTGATCCTGACTTAACAGTGCAGTCCAGCCCCGAAATACCAGGCAATCCCTCTCTGAACGAGAGAAACGGCAAAACCCCAGACGTACGTTTCGGCCTATTGTGGGCCTCGTCAGTGAGGTGCAGCCATATCCCTCTAGGCACACTGAGCAACGGGTCCACGTCTGGATTCCCGCATAACACTTAGGGAGACTTCCCCAAATGTCATAATTTGCATAAATAAAAAGAGAGAAGCGCTCAACCTGGGAACGAACAATAGCATAATAGCTTGTTCTATGGCTAGTTGCCACCCTAGAAGCAGCCTCTTTTTGCTCAATATGTGCCTTTCACAGAGAAGAACTTTCCTGTAGCATATCAGTCTGATCCTGACTTAACAGTGCAGTCCAGCCCCGAAATACCAGGCAATCCCTCTCTGAACGAGAGAAACGGCAAAACCCCAGACGTACGTTTCGGCCTATTGTGGGCCTCGTCAGTGAGGTGCAGCCATATCCCTCTAGGCACACTGAGCAACGGGTCCACGTCTGGATTCCCGCATAACACTTAGGGAGACTTCCCCAAATGTCATAATTTGCATAAATAAAAAGAGAGAAGCGCTCAACCTGGGAACGAACAATAGCATAATAGCTTGTTCTATGGCTAGTTGCCAGACGTGGACTCCTTGCCCAGTGTGCTTAGAGGAATGTGGCTGCACCTCACTGACGAGGCCCATAGAAGGCCGAAACGATCGTCTGGGGTTGTCATGTTCCTTGTTCAGAGGAGAATTGCCTGGTATTTCGGGGCTGGACTGACCTTACTTGGCGGGATCAGACTGATATACTTCAGGAAAGTTTTCTTCTGTGAAAAGCACATTGGTCTAAAAGAGGCTGCTTCCGGGTGGTAAATCGCCATAGAACAAGCCACTGAGCTGTTGTTCGTTTCTGGTAGAGCGCTTCTCTCTTTGTATGCAAATTATTATGACCCTGGGGAAGTCTCCCTATGGGTGATGGGGGAAACCAGACGTGGACTCCTTGCTCAGTGTGCTTAGAGGAATGTGGCTGCACCTCACTGACGAGGCCCATAGAAGGCCGAAACGATCGTCTGGGGTTGTCATGTTCCTTGTTCAGAGGAGAATTGCCTGGTATTTTGGGGCTGGACTGACCTTACTTGGCGGGATCAGACTGATATACTTCAGGAAAGTTTTCTTCTGTGAAAAGCACACTGGTCTAAAAGAGGCTGCTTCCGGGTGGTAAATCGCCATAGAACAAGCCACTGAGCTGTTGTTCGTTCCTGGTAGAGCGCTTCTCTCTTTGTATGCAAATTATTATGACCCTGGGGAAGTCTCCCTATGGGTGATGGGGGAAACCAGACGTGGACTCCTTGCCCAGTGTGCTTAGAGGAATGTGGCTGCACCTCACTGACGAGGCCCATAGAAGGCCGAAACGATCGTCTGGGGTTGTCATGTTCCTTGTTCAGAGGAGAATTGCCTGGTATTTCGGGGCTGGACTGACCTTACTTGGCGGGATCAGACTGATATACTTCAGGAAAGTTTTCTTCTGTGAAAAGCACACTGGTCTAAAAGAGGCTGCTTCCGGGTGGTAAATCGCCATAGAACAAGCCACTGAGCTGTTGTTCGTTCCTGGTAGAGCGCTTCTCTCTTTGTATGCAAATTATTATGACCCTGGGGAAGTCTCCCTATGGGTGATGGGGGAAACCAGACGTGGACTCCTTGCCCAGTGTGCTTAGAGGAATGTGGCTGCACCTCACTGACGAGGCCCATAGAAGGCCGAAACGATCGTCTGGGGTTGTCATGTTCCTTGTTCAGAGGAGAATTGCCTGGTATTTCGGGGCTGGACTGACCTTACTTGGCGGGATCAGACTGATATACTTCAGGAAAGTTTTCTTCTGTGAAAAGCACACTGGTCTAAAAGAGGCTGCTTCCGGGTGGTAAATCGCCATAGAACAAGCCACTGAGCTGTTGTTCGTTCCTGGTAGAGCGCTTCTCTCTTTGTATGCAAATTATTATGACCCTGGGGAAGTCTCCCTATGGGTGATGGGGGAAACCAGACGTGGACTCCTTGCCCAGTGTGCTTAGAGGAATGTGGCTGCACCTCACTGACGAGGCCCATAGAAGGCCGAAACGATCGTTCCTTGTTCAGAGGAGAATTGCCTGGTATTTCGGGGCTGGACTGACCTTACTTGGCGGGATCAGACTGATATACTTCAGGAAAGTTTTCTTCTGTGAAAAGCACACTGGTCTAAAAGAGGCTGCTTCCGGGTGGTAAATCGCCATAGAACAAGCCACTGAGCTGTTGTTCGTTCCTGGTAGAGCGCTTCTCTCTTTGTATGCAAATTATTATGACCCTGGGGAAGTCTCCCTATGGGTGATGGGGGAAACCAGACGTGGACTCCTTGCCCAGTGTGCTTAGAGGAATGTGGCTGCACCTCACTGACGAGGTCCATAGAAGGCCGAAACGATCGTCTGGGGTTGTCATGTTCCTTGTTCAGAGGAGAATTGCCTGGTATTTCGGGGCTGGACTGACCTTACTTGGCGGGATCAGACTGATATACTTCAGGAAAGTTTTCTTCTGTGAAAAGCACACTGGTCTAAAAGAGGCTGCTTCCGGGTGGTAAATCGCCATAGAACAAGCCACTGAGCTGTTGTTCGTTCCTGGTAGAGCGCTTCTCTCTTTGTATGCAAATTATTATGACCCTGGGGAAGTCTCCCTATGGGTGATGGGGGAAACCAGACGTGGACTTCTTGCCCAGTGTGCTTAGAGGAATGTGGCTGCACCTCACTGACGAGGCCCATAGAAGGCCGAAACGATCGTCTGGGGTTGTCATGTTCCTTGTTCAGAGGAGAATTGCCTGGTATTTCGGGGCTGGACTGACCTTACTTGGCGGGATCAGACTGATATACTTCAGGAAAGTTTTCTTCCGTGAAAAGCACACTGGTCTAAAAGAGGCTGCTTCCGGGTGGTAAATCGCCATAGAACAAGCCACTGAGCTGTTGTTCGTTCCTGGTAGAGCGCTTCTCTCTTTGTATGCAAATTATTATGACCCTGGGGAAGTCTCCCTATGGGTGATGGGGGAAACCAGACGTGGACTCCTTGCCCAGTGTGCTTAGAGGAATGTGGCTGCACCTCACTGACGAGGCCCATAGAAGGCCGAAACGATCGTCTGGGGTTGTCATGTTCCTTGTTCAGAGGAGAATTGCCTGGTATTTCGGGGCTGGACTGACCTTACTTGGCGGGATCAGACTGATATACTTCAGGAAAGTTTTCTTCTGTGAAAAGCACACTGGTCTAAAAGAGGCTGCTTCCGGGTGGTAAATCGCCATAGAACAAGCCACTGAGCTGTTGTTCGTTCCTGGTAGAGCGCTTCTCTCTTTGTATGCAAATTATTATGACCCTGGGGAAGTCTCCCTATGGGTGATGGGGGAAACCAGATGTGGACTCCTTGCCAAGTGTGCTTAGAGGAATGTGGCTGCACCTCACTGACGAGGCCCATAGAAGGCCGAAACGATCGTCTGGGGTTGTCATGTTCCTTGTTCAGAGGAGAATTGCCTGGTATTTCGGGGCTGGACTGACCTTACTTGGCGGGATCAGACTGATATACTTCAGGAAAGTTTTCTTCTGTGAAAAGCACACTGGTCTAAAAGAGGCTGCTTCCGGGTGGTAAATCGCCATAGAACAAGCCACTGAGCTGTTGTTCGTTCCTGGTAGAGCGCTTCTCTCTTTGTATGCAAATTATTATGACCCTGGGGAAGTCTCCCTATGGGTGATGGGGGAAACCAGACGTGGACTCCTTGCCCAGTGTGCTTAGAGGAATGTGGCTGCACCTCACTGACGAGGCCCATAGAAGGCCGAAACGATCATCTGGGGTTGTCATGTTCCTTGTTCAGAGGAGAATTGCCTGGTATTTCGGGGCTGGACTGACCTTACTTGGCGGGATCAGACTGATATACTTCAGGAAAGTTTTCTTCTGTGAAAAGCACACTGGTCTAAAAGAGGCTGCTTCCGGGTGGTAAATCGCCATAGAACAAGCCACTGAGCTGTTGTTCGTTCCTGGTAGAGCGCTTCTCTCTTTGTATGCAAATTATTATGACCCTGGGGAAGTCTCCCTATGGGTGATGGGGGAAACCAGACGTGGACTCCTTGCCCAGTGTGCTTAGAGGAATGTGGCTGCACCTCACTGACGAGGCCCATAGAAGGCCGAAACGATCGTCTGGGGTTGTCATGTTCCTTGTTCAGAGGAGAATTGCCTGGTATTTCGGGGCTGGACTGACCTTACTTGGCGGGATCAGACTGATATACTTCAGGAAAGTTTTCTTCTGTGAAAAGCACACTGGTCTAAAAGAGGCTGCTTCCGGGTGGTAAATCGCCATAGAACAAGCCACTGAGCTGTTGTTCGTTCCTGGTAGAGCGCTTCTCTCTTTGTATGCAAATTATTATGACCCTGGGGAAGTCTCCCTATGGGTGATGGGGGAAACCAGACGTGGACTCCTTGCCCAGTGTGCTTAGAGGAATGTGGCTGCACCTCACTGACGAGGCCCATAGAAGGCCGAAACGATCGTCTGGGGTTGTCATGTTCCTTGTTCAGAGGAAAATTGCCTGGTATTTCGGGGCTGGACTGACCTTACTTGGCGGGATCAGACTGATATACTTCAGGAAAGTTTTCTTCTGTGAAAAGCACACTGGTCTAAAAGAGGCTGCTTCCGGGTGGTAAATCGCCATAGAACAAGCCACTGAGCTGTTGTTCGTTCCTGGTAGAGCGCTTCTCTCTTTGTATGCAAAAGGCGTTACTTCAGTCTGACTCTGAAATGACAGCATTTAAGTTTAAGCTTGAACACCTCCGCTTGTTGCTCAGGGAGGTTTTAGCGACTCTGGATGACTGTGACACCATTGTAGTCCCAGAGAAATTGTGTAAAATGGACAAATACTTTGCAGTGCCTGTTTACACTGATGTTTTTCCAATCCCTAAGAGGTTTTCAGAAATTATTACGAAGGAATGGGATAGACCAGGTGTACCGTTCTCTCCCCCTCCTGCTTTTAAAAAGATGTTTCCCATAGATGTCGCTACACGGGACTCGTAGCAGACGGTCCCTAAGGTGGAGGGAGCAGTCTCTACCCTAGCTAAGCGTACAACTATCCCCGTCGAGGACAGTTGTGCTTTCCTAGATCCAATGGATAAAAAATTAGAGGGTTTCCTTAAGAAAATCTTTATACAACAAGGTTTTATTCTCCAGCCTCTTGCATGCATTGCCCCAGTCACTGCTGCAGCGGCTTTCTGGTTCGAGTCTCTTGAAGAGGCTCTACAGGTGGAAACCCTGTTGGATGATATCCTAGACAGGCTTAAAGCTCTTAAGTTAGCCAATTCATTTATTTCTGATGCCGTTTTTCATTTAACAAAGCTAACGGCTAAGAATGCAGGTTTTGCCATTCAGGCGTGTAGGGCGCTATGGCTTAAATCCTGGTCAGCTGACGTTACTTCAAAGTCTAAACTTCTTAACATCCCTTCAAAGGGCAGACCCTATTCGGGCCTGGACTGAAGAAGATCATTTCTGATATTACTGGAGGAAAAGGCCACGCCCTTCCCCAGGATAGGTCCAACAAATTAAGGACCAAACAGACTAATTTTCGTTCCTTTTGAAACTTCAAGAGTGGCGCAGCTTCAACTTCCTCTACTGCAAAACAAGAAGGAAATTTTGCCCAGTCCAAGCCAGACTTGAGACCTAACCAGGCTTGGAACAAGGGAAAGCAGGCCAAAAAACCTGCTGCTGCCTCTAAGACAGCATGAAGGAATAGCCCCCGATCCGGGACCGGATCTAGTTGGGGGCAGACTTTCTCTCTTCGCCCAGGCTTGGGCAAGAGACGTCCAAGATCCCTGGGCTCTGGAGATTGTTTCCCAGGGATATCTTCTGGATTTCAAAGCCTCATCTCCAAAGGGGAGATTTCATCTCTCACAATTATCTGCAAACCAGATAAAGAGAGAGGCATTCTTACGTTGCGTTCAAGACCTTCTGGTTATGGGAGTGATCCACCCAGTTCCAAGGGAGGAACAGGGGCAAGGATTCTATTCAAATCTGTTTATACTTCCCAAAAAAGAGGGAACTTTCAGACCAATCTTAGATCTCAAGATCCTAAACAAATTTCTCAGGGTCCCATCCTTCAAGATGGAGAATATTCGAACCATCCTGCCTATGATCCAGGAGGGTCAATATATGACTACCGTGGACTTAAAGGATGCTTATCTCCACATTCCGATACACAGAGATCATCATCGGTTTCTCAGGTTTGCCTTCCTAGACAGGCATTACCAGTTTGTGGCTCTTCCCTTCGGGTTAGCCACGGCACCAAGAATCTTTACGAAGGTTATAGAGTCCCTACTGGCGGTTCTAAGACCACGAGGCATAGCGGTGGCTCCTTACCTAGATGACATTCTGATACAGGCGTCAAATTTTCAAATCGCCAAGTCCCATACGGACATTGTTCTGGCATTCCTGAGGTCTCATGGGTGGAAGGTGAACGAAGAAAAGAGTTCTCTCTCTCCTCTCACAAGAGTTTCCTTCCTAGGAACTCTTATAGATTCAGTAGAACTGAAGATTTTTCTGACAGAGGTCAGGTTGTCAAAGCTTCTAACTTCCTGCCGTGCTCTTTATTCCACTTCTCAGCCGTCAGTGGCTCAGTGTATGGAAGTAATCGGCTTAATGGTAGCGGCAATGGACATAGTTCCGTTTGCCCGCCTACATCTCAGACCACTGCAACTTTGCATGCTCAATCAGTGGAATGGGGATTACACAGATTTGTCCCCTCTGCTAAATCTGGATCAAGAGACCAGGGATTCTCTTCTCTGGTGGCTATCTCGGGTCCATCTGTCCAGTGGAATGAGCTTCCGCAGGCCAGAATGGACTATAGTGACGACAGATGCCAACTTTCTGGGCTGGGGCGCAGTCTGGAACTCCCTGAAGGCTCAGGGTTCGTGGACTCACGAGGAAGCCCTCCTTCCGATAAACATTCTGAAACTAAGAGCGATATTCAATTATCTTCAGGCTTGGCCTCAGCTAGCTGCGGTCAGGTTCATCAGATTTCAGTTGGACAACATCACGACTGTAGCCTATATCAACCATCAGGGGGGTACAAGGAGCCCCCTGGCGATGTTGGAGGTTTCAAAGATAATTCTATGGGCAGAGGTTCACTCTTGCCATCTCTCAGCTATCCATATCCCAGGAGTAGAGAACTGGGAGGCGGATTTCCTAAGTTGGCAGACTTTTCATCCGGGGGAGTGGGAGCTCCATCCGGAGGTATTTGCCCAGTTGATTCAACTATGGGAGAAACCAGAACTGGATCTCATGGCGTCTTGTCAGAACGCCAAGCTTCCTCGTTACGGGTCCAGGTCCAGGGATCCCAAGGCAGCGCTGATAGATGCTCTAGCAGCGCCCTGGTCCTTCAGTCTTGCTTATGTGTTTCCACCGTTTCCTCTGCTCCCTCGTCTGATTGCCAAGATCAAGCAGGAGAGAGCTTTGGTGATTTTGATAGCTCCTGCGTGGCCACGCAGGACTTGGTATGCAGATCTGGTGGACATGTCATCCTTTCCACCATGGACTCTGCCGCTGAGGCAGGACCTTCTACTTCAAGGTCCTTTCAAACATCCAAATTTAATTTCTCTGCGTCTGACTGCTTGGAGATTGAACGCTTGATTCTATCAAAGCGTGGTTCAAAGCGAGTCGGTCATTGATACCTTAATTCAGGCTCGAAAGCCTGTCACCAGGAAAATCTATCATAAGATATGGTGTAAATACCTTCAGTGGTGTGAATCCAAGGGTTACTCATGGAGTAAAGTCAGGATTCCTAGAATCTTATCCTTTCTCCAAGAGGGATTGGAGAAAGGATTGTCTGCTAGTTCCTTAAAGGGACAGATTTCTGCTCTGTCTATTCTTTTGCACAAACGTTTGGCTGAGGTTCCAGACGTTCAGGCGTTTTGTCAGGCTTTAGTTAGAATTAAGCCTGTGTTTAAACCTGTTGCTCCGCCATGGATTTTAAATTTACTTCTTAAAGTTCTTCAAGGGGTACCTTAGATATTAAACTTTTATCTTGGAAAGTTCTGTTTCTAGTAGCTATCTCCTCGGCTCGAGGAGTTTCGGAGTTATCTGCTTTACAGTGTGATTCCCCTTATCTGATTTTCCATGCAGATAAGGTAGTTTTGCGTACCAAACCTGGGTTTCTTCCTAAGGTAGTATCTAATAAGAACATCAATCAGGAGATTGTTGTTCCTTCATTATGTCCTAATCCTTCCTCAAAGAAGGAACGTCTTTTACACAATCTTGATGTGGTTCGTGCTTTAAAGTTTTATTTACAAGCTACGAAGGATTATCGTCAAACATCTGCTTTGTTTGTTGTCTACTCTGGACAGAGGAGAGGCCAAAAGGCTTCGGCAACTTCTCTTTCTTTTTGGCTGAGAAGCATAATCCGCTTATATTATGAGACTGCTGGCCAGCAGCCTCCTGAAAGAATTACAGCTCATTCCACTAGAGCGGTGGCTTCCACATGGGCTTTTAAAAATGAGGCCTCTGTTGAACAGATTTGTAAGGCGGCGACTTGGTCTTCGCTTCACACTTTTTCTAAATTCTACAAATTCGATACTTTTGCTTCTTCGGAGGCTATTTTTGGGAGAAAGGTCTTACAGGCAGTGGTGCCTTCCGTTTACGTTCCTGCCTTGTCCCTCCCTTCATCCGTGTCCTAAAGCTTTGGTATTGGTATCCCAAGTAATGGATGAACCCGTGGACTGGATACACCTTTACAAGAGAAAACAAAATTTATGCTTACCTGATAAATTTATTTCTCTTGTAAAGGTGTATCCAGTCCACGGCCCGCCCTGTCATTTTAAGGCAGGTGTTTTTTTATTTTTAAACTACAGTCACCACTTCACCCTATGGTTTCTCCTTTCTCTTGCTTGTCTTCGGTCGAATGACTGGGGTTGGCAGTTAGGGGAGGAGCTATATAGACAGCTCTGCTGTGGGTGTCCTCTTGCAACTTCCTGTTGGGAAGGAGAATATCCCACAAGTAATGGATGAACCCGTGAACTGGATACACCACAAGAGAAATACATTTATCAGGTAAGCATAAATTTTGTTTTCTTTCTCTCCAACCAACCTCAGTAAATGTGACTGTTCCTCTCAGAAATCAATTCACTATTAAAATAAAAAAAGTTATATAAACCCCCCAGCTCATTCCACTAGAGCGGTGGCTTCCACATGGGCTTTTAAAAATGAGGCCTCTGTTGAACAGATTTGTAAGGCGGCGACTTGGTCTTCGCTTCACACTTTTTCTAAATTCTACAAATTCGATACTTTTGCTTCTTCGGAGGCTATTTTTGGGAGAAAGGTCTTACAGGCAGTGGTGCCTTCCGTTTAAGTTCCTGCCTTGTCCCTCCCTTCATCCGTGTCCTAAAGCTTTGGTATTGGTATCCCAAGTAATGGATGAACCCGTGGACTGGATACACCTTTACAAGAGAAAACAAAATTTATGCTTACCTGATAAATTTATTTCTCTTGTAAAGGTGTATCCAGTCCACGGCCCGCCCTGTCATTTTAAGGCAGGTGTTTTTTTATTTTTAAACTACAGTCACCACTTCACCCTATGGTTTCTCCTTTCTCTTGCTTGTCTTCGGTCGAATGACTGGGGTTGGCAGTTAGGGGAGGAGCTATATAGACAGCTCTGCTGTGGGTGTCCTCTTGCAACTTCCTGTTGGGAAGGAGAATATCCCACAAGTAATGGATGAACCCGTGGACTGGATACACCACAAGAGAAATACATTTATCAGGTAAGCATAAATTTTGTTTTCTTTCTCTCCAACCAACCTCAGTAAATGTGATTGTTCCTCTCAGAAATCAATTCACTATTAAAATAAAAAAAGTGTTGAAGAGATACCTAAATAGTGCTGCCATCTAGTGCTCTTGCAACTGGTTAACATTCTTGTAAAACTGCTGCTATATAGTGTTTCCGAAATGGGCTGGTTCATAAGCATAAATTCCTGATTTTCAACAAAAGATATCAAGAGAACAAAGAATAATGGATAAAAGAAGTAAATTAAAAAGTTGTTTAAAATCACATGCACTAACTGAATCATTAAAGAAAAAAGGTGGGTTTCATATCTCTTTAAACCAAAAAGAAAAAATACATTAATACAAATAAAAATAAATATGATGATTTCAATAAAAAAATAAAATACAGTTTCCCTTCCCTGTTTTTGTTAAATAAAGAGACAAAGGACAGGAAAAACTATCCTATTCAGAGGCCCCTAAGAAATACTACCTGTAGTAAACTATCACAGCTTCTAAACATCTCTTTTGGTACATTTGATTGGTAGGAACAATTCAGTTTATTATAAACATATGATTTCTAGAAATACACACTTTTATGGGAGGTCTATTGAAACTGATTGAATAAAAATTCCTTTTCCAAGAATATTGGAAAATGTCACCAAAGATTGAATTCATAATGATAGGCAGGAAATCACCAAATGACTCTCCCCATGGGATATAATAAGAAATATCAACTCCAGATTTGGGGAAAATTAAAGTAATTTTTGAAACTTTCCTAACCCCTATTTTTTTTAGTAAACTGCCCTGAACTAGTGAAAACTATATTGCAGAAGCTATTCAGATACATTAACAAATTATTTGCACATAGTTATCAGCAGAATTGGCTTTTTATGCAAGTAATCCTTTTAAAATTGGCACTGTCCACACACAATCCTCCTTTTGTGTTTGTCTCTTGTTTTCTAGTGTTGCTTAGCAATGTTCTTTTACAAAATAACTGATGATAACAATTGTGTCACTATTTGAGGAGAAAACAGTTAAACACCTGATGTTGATCAGTTGTGCACGTGTCTCAATTTACACTGTTTAATTGATTCCTGTTAACAATTGCACTCTCTTTTATGAATGTCTTAAAGAATCCATGACAGCATACTAATAAAAACATTATTACAAACATTGTTGCAATGCAAATGCTGCTGTTATATAGTACTGAAGACGTGAGCATAGGGTTGCAACCTCAGCCATGTTTTCCTGGACACTTATGAGTTACACATGCTGCAGGGTATGCAGGGAGGGACATGAATAGGGCTGTCCAGCATCACCATCTGTGTGCTGTCCAGGGCTGCAATTCATGTTTCCCCCTGCACTGCAGCTTGTGTAACTCATAAGTATCCAGGAAAACATGGCTGAGGTGCCAACCCTATGGGGCCAATTTATCAAATATCTGTCTGACATGATCCCCTCAGTGGATCATGTCCGACAGACATGGCTGAATGCCAACAGCATACGCTGTCGGCATTTAACATTGCACAAACAGTTCTGGTGAACTGCTTGTGCAATGCCGCCCCATGCAGATTTGCGGGTGTCAATCTGCCCGATCTATGAGATTGGGCGGATTGATGTCTGCAGCCTCAGAGGTGGCAGACCAGTTAAGGAGCAGCGGTCTTAAGACCGCTGCTTCTTAACTGCTGTTTCCGACGAGCCTAAAGGCTCGCTAGGAAACAGGGGCATCAGTGGTCATTTGACCCTTGATAAATCGGTCCCTCCTCTCAGCTCAATTTCACTGCATTGGTTTGCTCACTTGTGTTTGCAGCAACTATGCTTCAGATACCTACAGTGAAACTTAGGTTCTAAAATGGTGGCACTTAGATTTAGAGAGAGGTGCATGAAATGCATTGTGTTTAATGACCCTTTAATGTTGCCTTTTATATCTATAACACCATCATCTAATAGACCTGTAATATATATATATATATATATATATATATATAATCGAGAAAAATACGGAGGGGACGCAATTGCTATCTGAGCTTAATTTAATTAATTGCTATTAGGCACATCGGCCATATGCAATATGAAGGACACAGTGTGGTGCAGATCCTTTAAAAATATGTCATGAAAGAACAGGGAGAGATTCCAGGAATGAAATCCTGGTATAAAAGACAGGGAATTCAGCACTCTTTTTGCAAAAAGCTCACAGACAAATTTCCAATATTAATATATGATTTTAATCGTGAAAAGTGTTTCCCTTACACCAAAAGAGCAAGACCATACAGGAATTCTAAGTAATGATATTCATATAAATGAATCAAGATATATATATAAAGAATTGAATTGAACCTATTGATGATAAAGTTGAACCTGACCGGTCAGGGGTACATGCAAGTACGACAAAAATAAACAAACAGTCTATATAGCTCAAATATGTCACAGAGATCATAAAAGTGTATTAGCCTACTACACCCTGCTGCACACAGAACCCCCTGTTAACAAGACTAGGAGGTATATCCTGGGCAGGTAGTTAGTGGGATCTAAGAGGCGAAGTGTAATCACATATATATATATATATATATATATATATATATATATATATATATATAAATAATTAGAACATAATCTGCTACGTGCAGAACATTAGAATGTGAAATATTTATAGTAAATACACAGCATCACATATAATATTGCATAAATATGATTTTTCTTGTTTTCATCTACTTAACTGCAAAGGGCTGCAATGCACACACACACATATATATATATATATATATATATATATATATATATATATACAGTATGTCTGTATATATGTATACATATGTGTTTATTTGTGTATATATGTCTGTAAATACATATAAGCACATATAAATACATGCATATGTACACATATATATACATTTATATATACATACTGTACATATAAGTGTATGTATCTCAATGTTAAAGCCCTTTGCCTGCTTTTTTTTCTAATACCTGAGACATCATATATTTGAGCCCTTATAACTTTTGTGTGCAATATTTTTTAGAAATATTTTTTATTAGATGGTGTTTATTATTAGTGTAAGTGTACTTTGTAATGTTTTTTTGATGTGTTTTGTGAGACTTATTTGATTTGTGAAACAGTTAACCACAGCTCTGAGGATGTGCTAACTCAATAAGTGTTAAAGGGAAACTGAACCCAATTTTTTTCTTTTGTGATTCAGATAAAGCATGTAATTTTAAGCAACTTTCTAATTCACTCCTATTATCAAATGTTCTTTATTATCTTGGTATTTATATTTGAAAAGAATGTAAGTTTAGATGCCGGCCCATTTTTGATGAACAACCTGGGTTATTCTTGCTGATTGGTGGATAACTTCATCCACCAATAAACAAGTGCTGTCCAGGGTCTGGACTTTCTTTTTCAAATAAAGATAGCAAGAGAACGAAGAAAAATTGATAATAGGAGTAAATTAGAAAGCTGCTTAAACTTGCATGCTCAAGTGATAGCTTTTACTTTACAATTTAACCTGCGTTCAAATGAACGTTTGTGCTCCACTTGTAATCTGGCCCAAAATGCTTAATCATGCAAAAAATAAAAACCTTTGCAATGCAATTTAATTGTTTATTTTGCCTGTTTTCCCTGTGATTTAACATTAAAAGTTTCCACTAACCCCTAGAGGGTCTGGAGTCCATTCTTTTGAATACAGAACCCTGATTCTCCTACATTTCTGACAGTGATTGGTTGAAATAGGCAATGGTCTTTTATTTATGCCCTTAACTGGTGACAGCAAAAAAAGTAAGATAAACAAGGTATATCCAATTGAAATAGTATTGTGGGTACTTCCAGTAAATTTAAAAAAAATAAAAATAATTCCCTACACCTTGTACTCAATCTTTACAGATTAAATATGAAATATATTGCGTGAATAAAAACATGCATTAGTTTAACAGTCTACAACCGGTTATATATATTCTGGGTGATTAACCTTGTCTACAATGGAACAAAGTTTCCTATACAAACTTCACCTGCAAATAATTCATGAAATGTAACTAAATCACAGCATTATAGACTGTATCCAGGGTACATTATAGGCTAAATGTAAACATAACTCTGCCCAGAGTAAAAACGTATAAACAATTCATACTACATTAGTGGAAATCTACATTAACCATGAAATGACATGTTATATTGTACACAAATGCTAGTACAGTTTAATACAGTTTTGTCAAGCTATGTTTAATACAGCACCATATTCTGCTCTTATTTATATTATGTTCTGCATACTGATTATTATTTATATTTAATGGCAAACTAATGTCATGGCAATCTATTGCTTTTTTACTCCTGCAAGGGAATGAAAGATAAGGCAATAGTAAGCAACACACTGTAATATCTTTACAGTTGCTACAGTTTAAGCATCAGAATAATAAAAAAAAAGATGACTAAATATTTCCCTCTCATTAAGCTCCTGCGCTACTCTATTAGCTCTTTCTTCAAATTTCACAGCTTTTAGAAGTCTTTGAACTTAATGCAGAGAACTGTACAACTCATCCGTAACACATACAGCATGATATACAGACCAACTAAAAACAATCTGATGGATACAAAGAGTCCCATATTATCAAATATATTAATGAATGTTCCATCAAATCATATTTGTATTGGGTGTATTCCTCGAGAATACAACTTTTTTTCTTTAATATATATAACGTTAAAATTTTTATACCTGATGCATGTTGTGATATTAATGTAACGTTTATTTGCATGCATCTAAGCGCTAAATGCAAGAGGTGACAAGGAGAAAAATTTGCCAAAGTTGTGCAGTGCACATTTGTTTTTAACTGACAATGAACAGACCAAAGAACGTTAATTAATTATATAACTATATATTTATTTATTTTTATTTATTTTCTTCCCAGCTGGAAGATGAATAAATCAGGTTTTACCCTTGGTGACAACTGGTATTTCTTATTACCCGACTTTCGGCTTATGGTTTAGGTCATATGACTAAGGGAGAGAATCCTCAAAGAAATTTTAGCTTGAGAGCTCTTCGTCATGCTTAGCTAATTTTCTTGGTGTAAAGGAGAGACACCTACATTTTAATATAATGCTCAAAAAGGTTATAAGCATCTCCTCACTTGCTGCTTATTTATGAGTGGATACCCTATGTTACACCTTTAATCTCTCATTAATCGAATATCATCAAAAGTTAAACCTGCCCATTCATGTAAAATCCTGTGTCATGTTTGTAGATTAACATTTGTCAGGTCTTAGTAGGTGTAACCAGTAAAATCAATAGGGGTCCCAGACAGGAGGGCGTGAATTTCTAATGGGAGATCAACAATCTTGCAGTATAAAACAAGCACATTGGAAATAACAATTTTACTTGTTGCTTGATTCAGCTATGGAGACCCTGCTGCATCTCTTCATGATCTGGCTACAGAGGAGAGTTCCAAGAGTATTTTTTCAAAAAACTGGTTTGGAAGCTCTGTCTAACCATGAAAGTGTACATAGATTTTGCCTGGACTGAGAGTCCATAATGACCCTGAATGAAGAGATAAGTGTCAGTTTGGAGCCATTGACATCCCAATCGTGGTCCATTCCTGGAATCCTAAAACTGATGACAAAGTCAATCTGCCTTTTCAAGATATCTGGCCAGTGGCCACAGTTATAAGTGCATTTTTTCAGAATATTCCATCATTATGCGTGTCTACCCAGCCCCCCAGATAAATGACAGTCATCTAAGTCCAACTTTTACAAAATTGCAGATATTCCAAATGAATTGGGAGCTATTGAATGTACCCATGTGGCAGTGACGCCATCAAGTGAAAGGGAAGAAGTGTGTAGAAACCAGAAACATTTCTCCCTAAATGTAGCAATGGTTTGTGATGCCAAAATGAAAACCATTAGAGTCCTCTCTAACTTTCTGGGATCCTGTCATGACTCCTATATTCTAAGGCAGTCTGGATTATACAGAAAGTTCGAGGCTGGAGAGATGCTTGAAGGACGACTGTTAGTTAATTATTTTTTTGTTTAAAGAGTTGTATTGCTATTAATATGTTGCAATATTTACGTCTTTCAATTGGCATCAAAGTTATATATAATAGTGATAATCGTTTACCTTGGCATATGAGTCAAGTACAACTATTAAAAATTATTTTATTTTTTTTATTTCATAATAAGCTTCCTATTTGCAAATTAATTTCAAACCTTGTAAGTAGATGTATAAATAATTACAATTAATTGTATTTTTATTTACATTTGGTTGCTGTCTTTCTAGGAGATGGTGGTTACCCTGATATAGATTGGCTGCTTACTCCTTTGAAGAACCCAAATAGAAATGCAGAGATATCAAATACAATGAAGCTTGCTGTTCTACAAGGGGTGTTATAGAAAGATCATTTGGACTATTAAAAATTAGATTTAGATGTCTAGATCACTCTGGTAGGGTGATGTAGTATTCCCACGAGTAAGTAGCTTGCATTATTCTGGTTTACTGTCTATTGCACAACATTCTTGTAATGGTCTAAGTTCTTTTTATAAGGCCCTGGTGCACTAACAGCATCGCTGATATTCTGACAAATAATTTTTACCGACTTGTGATGTCTGCTTTGAGTGGCTTCCACATATGAAATCATAGTATTAACCAGGGCATTATTCTGCTGGTGGGATTTTGTGGCCTGTCTTGGGCTTTCTGTACTCGTGAGCTTGTTAAACCAATCCTGTATAGCCTTTCTGTTTCCACTTTTGACCCCTTGTGAGTCACATAGGCCTACATGTTCAATTTGCTTTTTGGTTGACGCCTTAGTAACTTCAAGTTATCTATCTGGCCTGACACAACTATGGTGGGAAAAATTGTCTCTCAACATGTAAACAAAATGTCACCTTAGTACATGGGGCCCTTAATATTATGGGGAAACAATGCTTAATTCCTAATACAAAGTGTTTTTGCTGTATATCATTTTGTATACCACAAACATAAAAACAGAGGTGTCACATGAAGGTCAAAGATAAAAGTTCATGACAACTGATCTATACTATTGAACAACTCTACAATATAGGAGTGATGTGAGTACAGTGCAGTTTTGCCATGTAAAATCATCTCACCATCTCACTATCTCCAGTTGAGATGCTTAACATTTCACGCTTAACACTTTTTTCTGCTTGTTTATCAGCAATTAATTATAAATTAATCTTTTCAGTTCAGTTCGTTCTGCTTATTTTTTTAGTAAATTATTTTTTATTATTGCCATGTGCAGTGTAGGAAATTAATGTATTGTTCAAGAATCACTGGAAGCTAAGTTTTGAGCTAGGCATTGATCTTGTACATTAGTATGATAAATATCCAATAGATTGTGAAGCTGGTAGCTTTGTTCTGCCATCTTACCTCTTTATTTTGTTGAACATTTGCACATTTCAGCTTTTACATCACACATGGGGGCCTATTTAACAATGTGCGGGCAGACATGATCTGCTATAGTGTATCATGTCCATTCCGCATCAATACATGGCGACAGCATACGCTGTCAGCATTTATCATTGCCCAAGCATTCCTTGTGAAATGTTTGTGCAATGCCACCCCCTGCAGATTCGCAGCCACTAGCAGGTTGTGCCATTTATCCCAATCATATACGATCGGGATGATTGCTATTTGCCACCTCAGAGGTGGCGGATGAGTTAAGGAGCAGCGGTCTTAAGACACTTTTGTTTCCGGCGAGCCTGAAGGCTTGTGCGGAAACGGCTGCATTTGCAGCTTAATAATTCGGCCCCATGGTATGTAACTATATAATGTATACTAGAGGTTCCTGTGTTTATTTATTAAATCTGTCCATTGTACCTATATGAGCGTTCCATTCTTCTTACATCAGAATATTTGCCAAAACATAGTGTGTACTATTAACACTAATATAAATGCACATTGTGCATTGCATGTGAAGATTGGGACCGACATTGGGCTCATTTTACCATTGTGTCATTTGTCACATGTTGTCAGCCAAGCCCTAACACCACCAGCATATGCTGTATGTCACATTTGTATAGCAATTCATCGGGGGAATTATATGATTCCTGCTCCAGCGATCTCAAGCTGATGTTGCTTGAATTTAGATATATATATATTTCATATATAATAAAATATTTTCAACACAGTCTGAATATGTATGCAATATTTCTCTAATAGGGTGTAATCCAACAGATGTAACTGGCAATTATAATAATTGGCAATCACTAAGATAATTGCTATAAACACTTCAATTCTTGGCAAATTATTCAGTATGAAGTATTTTAAAGTAGGTGACAAGTTGTACTTTTCAAAATATGTATTAAAATAATCTTGTTTACTTAAGTTTTGAGAACTTTGTTGGGATGTTAGGTGATGTAGCTAGGACCTAAAATTCCTTCTTAGAACATGTTGTCTGAGCCATGGAAGTTCCCCAGTAGTGAAAAAACAATATAATGTGGGCACTCTGTTCCGGGCTGGATTTACATCTCAGGTGCCTGTAGGCATAAAGCCCTGAAGCACCGCCAACCCCCCCCCTCCCCCACCAAAAAAAAGTGAAAAAAAACTGAGGAATTTTTTTATTATTATTATTTAAGACAACTAAAAATAAATATTAGATGTAAAACATTAGAGCTTAGGTAATTACATTTTCCCTTTTATGGAGATACACAAATACATACACCAATTGCAATATTTGTTGTAATGGAAGTTACACCAAAAATCAATATTCACTTAACTCAAATGGCCATACAATTAAAACCGACCGTTATCAAAAATGGATGGAACATACACCTATGAAATGTATTGCAGATATCTCTGGTAATTTATTTTGTGTATTTATTGACAGAGGCTCCACAGGACTTCTTCAGCCTCATGGGGTTAAATTTTGTACCCCTCAGTCACCCCTCTTTATGGCCCCTTGGACAAATAATTCTGCATCAGATAGATCAATTTGCAAATAAAACACACTGACTTACTTACAGTTAATTTTACTGTTACTCACTCCTATGAGATTTTCCAGCCACACTATATGCAAACACAACAGCTTGTCTGACCCCTCAAACACAGCCTCACTAATTGTGTTTTATTCCTTGTATGTGTCGCAGGGAGTCAATTACATTCCTTGTTTAGAACTATATTACAATTCAAAGACAGAAAATATGCAGCAAAGTGCAAAATTCATAGCTGGATCTGTTCATCTATTTTTCATGCTCTAATATATTTGTATATGTGTTAGAGTAGAAATTTGATTAAAGTGTGTGTACATTTATATATATATATATATATATATATATATATATATATATATATATATATATATATATATATATATATATATATAAGTATGCATGTGATTGTGTGTATATTATTCACTTCCTTCATTACATTTTTCCTGTTATACATTTATCATTAAAATAAATATTTAACTTGTATTTTAAATGTGCTTGTGTATGATGTTGTATCTGAATTTAAAAAAATCTAAAGAAAAACCTATTTAAAGGGACATAAAGTGACAGTTTTATTATTGCACTAGTGCTTGCACAGATGTGTGTTAGCCTCTTGCAAAAGAGTTAAACACATAGGGGCCTAGTTATCAAGCCGTCAACCTCAAATACGCTGGAATTCCGCAGCGTATTTGTGGCGAGGCTGATTCGCCTTAGTTATCAAAGGCTCGAGACCGGCAAAAGTAGAATTTTGTGACGTAAACTTCGATCCGCCGGACTCAGTCCGACACAGATCGATTCTTACGTCACTCCAGATTCTCACTACTTTTGCTAGTTATCAAAAAACTAGCAGGTACGCTCGGCACTTTTACGGCCCAGCGTACCTGGTTTTCAAAGCGCCAGCCTGGAGGTGGCGGATCCCATAGGAATCAATGGGAGTCTGACCATAGCGAAAGTACAAGTTCGCTGCTGCCAGACATCCCATTGATTTCTATGGGAACTGTCTGCACCTAACACCCTAACATGTACCCCGAGTCTAAACACCGCTAATCTGACCCCCCCTACACCGCCGCAACTAAATAAAGTTATTACCACCTAAACCGCCGCTCCCGGAGCCCACCGCAAGCTACTCTATACATATTAACCCCTAAACCGCCGCTCCTGGAGCCCACCGCAACTATAATAAATGTATTAACCCCTAAACCGCCGCTCCCTGAACCCGCCGCAACCTATATTAAATGTATTAACCCCTATCCTGCCCCCCCTACACCGTCGCCACCTATAATAAATTTATTAACCCCTAATCTGCCCCCCCTACACCGTCGCCACCTATAATAAATTTATTAACCCCTATCCTGCCCCCCACTACGCCGCCGCCACTGTAATAAAATTATTAACCCCTAAACCTAACCCTAAATCTAACGCCCCCCTAACTTAAATATTAATTAAATAAATCTAAATAAATTAACTCTTATTAACTAAATGAATCCTATTTAAAACTAAATACTTACCTTTAAAATAAACCCTAATATAGCTACAATATAAATAAGAATTATATTCTAGCTATCTTAGGATTTATATTTATTTGACAGGTAACTTTCAATTTATTTTAACTAGGTACAATAGCTATTAAATAGTTATTAACTATTTAATAGCTTACCTAGCTAAAATAAAGAGAAATGTACCTGTGAAATAAATCCTAACCTAAGTTACAATTACACCTAACACTACACTATACTTTAATAAATTATTCCTATTTAAAAATAAATACTTACCTGTAAAATAAACCCTAAGATAGCTACAATATAATTAATAATTATATTATAGCTATCTTAGGATTTATATTTATTTTACAGGTAACTTTGTATTTATTTTAGCTAGTTAGAATAGTTATTAAATAGTTATTAACTATTTAATAACTACCTAGCTAAAAGAAATACAAAATTACCTGTAAAATAAATCCTAACCTAAGTTACAGTTAAACCTAATACTACACTATCATTAAATTAACTAAATAAACTACCTACAAATAACTACAATTAAATACAATTACATAAACTAACTAAAGTACAAAAAATAAAAAAAGCTAAGTTACAAAAAATAAAAAAATAAGTTACAAACATGTTAAAAATATTACAACAATTTTAAGCTACTTACACCTAATCTAAGCCCCCTAATAAAATAACAAACCCCCCCAAAATAAGAAAAATCCCTACCCTATTCTAAATTAAATAAATTTCAAAGCTCTTTTACCTTACCAGCCCTTAAAAGGGCCATTTGTGGGGGCATGCCCCAAAAAGTTCAGCTCTTTTGCCTGTAAAAGAAAAATACAACCCCCCCCAACATTAAAACCCACCACCCACATACCCCTAATCTAACCCAAACCCCCCTTACAAAAACCTAACACTAATCCCCTGAAGATCATCCTACCTTGAGTCGTCTTCACTCAGCCGAGCCACCGATGGAACTGAAGAGGACATCTGGAGCGGAAGAAGTTAATCCTCCAAGCGGCGCTGAAGAAATCTTCCATCCGATGAAGTCATCATCCAGGCGGCGCTGAAGAAGTCTTTGATCCGGCCGATGTCATCTTCCAAGAGGCGCTGAAGATGTCTTCTATCCGGGCGAAGTCATCTTCCAAGCCGGGTCTTGAATCTTCCTTCCGCCGACGCGGAACCACCTTCTTCACCGACGGACTACGACGAATGACGGCTCCTTTAAGGGACGTCATCCAAGATGGCGTCCCCTCAATTCCGATTGGCTGATAGGATTCTATCAGCCAATCGGAATTAAGGTAGGAAAAATCTGATTGGCTGATGGAATCAGCCAATCAGATTGAGCTCGCATTCTATTTGCTGTTCCGATCAGCCAATAGAATGCGAGCTCAATCTGATTGGCTGATTGGATCAGCCAATCGGATTGAACTTGAATCTGATTGGCTGATTCCATCAGCCAATCAGATTTTCCTACCTTAATTCCGATTGGCTGATAGAATCCTATCAGCCAATCGGAATTGAGGGGACGCCATCTTGGATGACGTCCCTTAAAGGAGCCGTCATTCGTCGTAGTCCGTCGGTGAAGAAGGTGGTTCCGCGTCGGCGGAAGGAAGATTCAAGACCCGGCTTGGAAGATGACTTCGCCCGGATAGAAGACATCTTCAGCGCCTCTTGGAAGATGACATCGGCCGGATCAAAGACTTCTTCAGCGCCGCCTGGATGATGACTTCATCGGATGGAAGATTTCTTCAGCGCCGCTTGGAGGATTAACTTCTTCCGCTCCAGATGTCCTCTTCAGTTCCATCGGTGGCTCGGCTGAGTGAAGACGACTCAAGGTAGGATGATCTTCAGGGGATTAGTGTTAGGTTTTTGTAAGGGGGTTTGGGTTAGATTAGGGGTATGTGGGTGGTGGGTTTTAATGTTGGGGGGGTTGTATTTTTCTTTTACAGGCAAAAGAGCTGAACTTTTTGGGGCATGCCCCCACAAATGGCCCTTTTAAGGGCTGGTAAGGTAAAAGAGCTTTGAAATTTATTTAATTTAGAATAGGGTAGGGATTTTTCTTATTTTGGGGGGGTTTGTTATTTTATTAGGGGGCTTAGATTAGGTGTAAGTAGCTTAAAATTGTTGTAATATTTTCAACATGTTTGTAACTTATTTTTTTATTTTTTGTAACTTAGCTTTTTTTATTTTTTGTACTTTAGTTAGTTTATGTAATTGTATTTAATTGTAGTTATTTGTAGGTAGTTTATTTAGTTAATTTAATGATAGTGTAGTATTAGGTTTAATTGTAACTTAGGTTAGGATTTATTTTACAGGTAATTTTGTATTTCTTTTAGCTAGGTAGTTATTAAATAGTTAATAACTATTTAATAACTATTCTAACTAGCTAAAATAAATACAAAGTTACCTGTAAAATAAATATAAATCCTAAGATAGCTATAATATAATTATTAATTATATTGTAGCTATCTTAGGGTTTATTTTACAGGTAAGTATTTATTTTTAAATAGGAATAATTTATTAAAGTATAGTGTAGTGTTAGGTGTAATTGTAACTTAGGTTAGGATTTATTTCACAGGTACATTTCTCTTTATTTTAGCTAGGTAAGCTATTAAATAGTTAATAACTATTTAATAGTTATTGTACATGGTTAAAATAAATTGAAAGTTACCTGTCAAATAAATATAAATCCTAAGATAGCTAGAATATAATTCTTATTTATATTGTAGCTATATTAGGGTTTATTTTAAAGGTAAGTATTTAGTTTTAAATAGGATTCATTTAGTTTATAAGAGTTAATTTATTTAGATTTATTTAATTAATATTTAAGTTAGGGGGGCGTTAGGGTTAGGGTTAGGTTTAGGGGTTAATAATTTTATTACAGTGGCGGCGGCGTAGTGGGGGGCAGGATAGGGGTTAATAAATTTATTATAGGTGGCGACGGTGTAGGGGGGGCAGATTAGGGGTTAATAAATTTATTATAGGTGGCGACGGTGTAGGGGGGCAGGATAGGGGTTAATAGGTTTAATATAGGTTGCGGCGGGTTCATGGAGCGGCGGTTTAGGGGTTAAACTATTTATTTAGTTGCGGAGAGGTGCGGGATCAGCAGGATAGGGGTTAATAATTTTATAATAGAGGGCGACGGTGTAGGGGGGGCAGGATAGGGGTTACTAGGTATACTGTAGGTGGCAGCGGTGTCCGGGAGCGGCGGTTTAGGGGTTAATACATTTATAAGAGTTGCGGCAGGGTCTAGGAGCGGCGGTTTAGGGGTTAATACATTTATAAGAGTTGCGGCAGGGTCTAGGAGCGGCGGTTTAGGGGTTAGTAACTTTATTTAGATGCGGGGGGATCCGGGGGTGCCGGTATAGGGGGTAGAACAGTGCAGTTTAGTGTGAGTGCTTAGTGACAGGCTAGCAATAAAGCTGGGAAAAAGCCAAAGGGCAGCGAGATCGGATGAGTGATAACTGTCACAGTCCGCTGCTCATCGCCCCGCGGCTTTTTGACAGCTTTATTTGATAACTTAGGCGAACGTATTCAAGGTCCGCGGCGGCGAAGGTAGGCGAGCTTAGGCGGACGTATTGGGCCGGCGAAGCCAGAAAAGTAGACGGCTTGATAACTACCCCCCAATGTCAGTGTCAGTTCTGAGACAGCAATTCACATTTTGTGCAGACCCAGATGGGCTCATAGGACAGGTTTACTGACAAGCCATTAGTGTATTGCTTTTCTGGAGATGACTTTGACTATGTGCTTAACATTTTGGGTAAACAATAGCAATATTAAAACTAGCAGCATGCAAGCTCATCAACAACCTTTGCAGCCAGTGTAAGAAAATATAAAATGTAGGTCTTTTTTCCACTACATGAAAAAAATCTTGTGAACACTGATATTTTTAGTACAAATACACACAGATGTTAAATTTATTTTGTTCTGTAATATAAATATAATATGATGTTGCTCTCAAAGGAAAAAATGGAATGTAGATTAAATGTAATCCAGGGGTCAACAAATGTGTTTAAAATTAGAAGGCAGTAAGAATATTTAGGAGCTCTACTTTTAGGACCCAGAGAGTGGTATTTGTATATAGATCTATAGTAAATAATCCAGAAAATTGGGATTCACGAGTCAGGCATAAAATTCAGTTTACCACAAAACACAAACATACCACACTCACTTGATAAAAGAACAGATGAACATTTTTTAATGTGATGTGTGTGTGTGTGTATATATATATATATATATATATATATATATATATATACACACATACAAATATGCCATGTGAGTGGTTTACACACATACACATTTTTATTTTGCTAGTTAACCTTTAGTAATCAAGCTCTTTATTTATAGCAACAGCCTTACAGTCTACAAACATTGTTGTCAAAGTGCCCTAAAGGCTGTAAATCACAATCGGCATCTTGTAATAGAGAGCAGAGCAGCTAGTCCCACATAACCTACTCACCTCCAATGCCTTTATAGAACAAAAACATACATCCTGAAGCAGAATTTAACCCCCTGGCTATCAAAATGCACTACAGCACATAACAAGTGAATACACTGCAATCCTCTCTGGTAGCCAAGGGGTTAAAGTGTGATCTGCTTGTTATGTTGTCATTCTAGGCAGCATTAGAAGCCTTGTACAGTCCTAACCTGTCCTGAAGCCTTCATTCCTTCAACAAAAAGTGTCTGCACCACAGTTATCAGCATAGAGCTTGGCTGTGTGAGGGAGGCAACAGAAGTACATAAAATAAAAGTGAAACTTACACAGGCTGCGTTTGGGCAGCACTCAGGAGCTAGTGGAGGCACTTCGCTTCCATCGATGACGTGGCGCTAGGTGACGTCCCAAGCAAGGGAGCTTAGAGAAAATGTTCGCATGCGCAAAGGGATCTGCTGCACATAATGGATTTTGCGCATGCGAACGTTTAACCTCCCTTGTGTATTACATGCTCAACCCTCTGCAGCACATTGGCTATTTATTACTAAAAAGGGCTAATAAATTGCCAATGGGCTGCAGCTGGTTAAGCATGTGTGTAGCAAAACTAAGCCTCACTATGAACAAATACGAAATACCCCCACTTTTTGCCAATACGGTGACGGTCATCAGCCCACCCCATGATGATTGAACGTCAGGTCTATTATGTTTTTATATATATATATATATATATATATATATATATATATATATAATATGATCATATTATATATATAAAAACATGGCAGCCTCCACAGCAACACGTGTGTGGAGGCTGCCATGTTTCCAAGCATCTGAGCTTGCTCTGAAAAGTCCCAGCTTTTCCAGCACGCTGGAAGCGCTGGGACTTACGTCACCAGAGCGCTCAAAAAATGCCAGGCATCTCACTTGCAAGTGTGAGGAAATGCTCCAAGCAAGTTCCAGTTCGCTTGGAGTGCTGCCCGAACGCAGTCACAGTAAACATGCCTGGTGAAAATGGGAGGGGCTTAGTTTTAATATTTGCCCCTCTCTCCTTCATGGCTCCCTGGACTGCTGTAACATATTCCCAATGAAACACTTGACTCTGTAAGCAGCTGGCAGCACAATTCTTACTAAAATTAATGCCCTCAGAATTTTATTTTTTATTTTTTATAAAATACACTGACTACAGGCAGACGCCCCTCACTGCAATGTGCCTGTAGGCACATGCCTACTGTGCCTAATGGGAAATCCGGCCCTGACTCACAATTAAAGGGGAATTGATAGGACTTTACAAAATTAAATGTTCTAATTCATCAGAACATATATAGGAAGAGTACAAGTGGCTTGTTAACGTTAGCATTTGCGTGATATTGAAATATCTCATCCACGTTCACTAGAGCTCATATTACAAGTTCAAAGTAAACATGAACATATTTTATGTTTATTGAGTTAACATGACTGAAGACCTCGCCTAAAGGATAAGGAGCTCAAAGAAAGTTGCACTAAACATATAAATACATTAAAATAAACAGTTAGAGGCCCATTTATCAAGCTCCGTATGGAGCTTGTGGCCCCGTGTTTCTGGCGAGTCTGAAGACTCACCAGAAACAGCAGTTATGAAGCAGTGGTCAGGTTGATTGACACCCCCGCTGGTTGCCCATTGGCTGCGAATCTGCAGGGGGCGGCATTGGTGCAATTGCTGGTGCAATGCTGAATACGGAGAGCGTATTGCTCTCCGCATTCAGCGAGGTCTTGCAGACCTGATCCGCACTGTCGGATCAGGTCCACAAGACCTTTGATAAATAGGCCTCTTTCACTCATATATAAATCTGATAAAAAAAACTATACATAAAAATATTTTTAAAACAGTTATTCAAAAAAGGGTTCAAAAGTGTTTGAGTGTGTATGTACTATAAATATTTTACATTCCAATGTTGTTCACATAGGGGAAAATGTTATATATATTATTAGATATCGATCATGTTATATATATTATTAGATATCGATCATTACAGCTCAAGAAGCAACCCAACTTAATAATATTATATTGGAGAACCTGAGATAACTAAGTAAAGTTTGTATCTAAGGGTGCTCCTGGGGCACCAATAAATTAAGTCAATATGCAAAAAGAAAAGAAAAATTGAGAAAAAGAAGCAAAGTTAGCAGAATAAAAAGGATGCCCTAGCCAGCACTCTCCTTGTGAATTTATTATAGAATACACCATGGATCAGCATGTAAAGGGAGATACGAGTCTATATAAATCAAGGTATCTGGATGCACAATGTCCAAAAAAAGTCTGCAATGTTTATGAATTACCTAGATCTGACATAATTTAAACATATAAGATACACCTTAAATATATTTAAAAAAAAACACCTATGGCCATAGTGGTAGAGGACACTAAAAAATACATTACGGGGACTTCCGGTGGGTGGAGCTGAGGATCGGCAGTGCAGAGAAGGAGCTCCGTACATCGAGCTCTGAGAAAACCCTTAATCTGCTGCCGGACACCTTTGCCCACACCTTAGCCTTGTTGGGGGAACACCCGGACATCATCCTCAACCGGCCAAGTGGTGTGAAGGGCCGACAACTGCCCTTGCCCCCTGAAGCACTGAAAGTGTGCAACGGAACACCAGCCGCGGGCGCCATATTAGATCGCGGCCCTCCCGCATCAAGACACACAGCAGCTTATCGGAAGCTGTGAAAGCCCTGTCTCTCATCACAAAAGTAATCGGAAAGGAGGGTGAGTGCAGAGAAGCTTCACTACATTACAAAGCACAATAGTTCAGGACCTGCTATACCCATCACAGATCTGTCACACAGAGGGGGTTGAATTACCTACGTAAAACTAGGCAGGCAACAATGGTGGGAAGTACTTACACAGAAACCCATTTCACAGCCATTAATCTACAGACCTAGCTGGGAGCACCTATTCTGCAATCACTTAAGGCACCACTCACTGTGGAAGGAGCACAACTGGCCACCGCAAGAGAAAGGCACACAGGGGATGCTTACAATACCTGCTTTATTTCACCACAACAAAGCTTTAACAGGTGCACTATTACTATACAGACTATCTGCCACTCCTTGGGACTCTATCTCTCATACCCATCGACACCCCAGCACAGAGACAGATTGTATGAGGGTTTGCTAATTGCACCATAATAAAGATTGTCCTTTTGCCTTTGGGAAAGAACCAGATTATGAAGTGCCGCTGAAGCACAAACAAGGCCTGCATGACTCACCCACGTGGCTTAACAACTTTTATACCAACTAGCTATTTCACACATCATATAAGCTGCCCTCTGACTGCAGCTCAGCAGTGCCACATAAAGGCATAAAGCCATAACGCTGACAATAAAATCATTTGAACTTTGCTATTATACTCTCCCTCTCTCCTGCCCTTCATATGAAGGTTGACAAATATTTCAAGCCTCTTTCTAGTGCATTTGAGAGCAAGATGACTTCAAAGTCTAAACAAGCAGATAGGAGACAACGACACGCCACAGAGGCGCAGATTGACAACCCTCCCTCACCAAGCTCCTCTCACCTACCAGCTAGTGATTCCACAAACCTCATGCAAGAACTAAAATCTTTCTTCCTGCCTAAGATGGAATCTCTCCAGGCAGGCATGGACACTTTAACTAGTGAGGTGCGCCTTTTTTCAACAAGGATGAATCAGGCAGAACAGAGGATTTCAGACTTGGAAGACCGCCAAGATACCACTTCTACCTCCCTCCGACAATTACTACGCCAAAACCAGGCGCTCCAAGACAAAGTCGACGATCTGGAGAATCGTAGCAGACGCAATAACCTCCGTATAATTGGAATACCAGAGAGCATCAAGAACAAAGATCTATTGGAGTTCACAGCACTCACGTTTCCCAGATTATTAGGCATAGACCCGGATCGCCTCCCAATAGATGTGGAAAGAGCGCACCGCATCGGCCCAGACAATGGCCTCTCTACTGCCAATGCCACAAAACCCCGACAGGTCATATTTAAATGTCTAAACTACCAAGAAAAACTGACTTTGCTACGGGCCTACAGGTCACACAAGGCAGATATCATCTATGAAGGGAAAAAACTCCTGCTATTTCAAGATTTTTCAGCAGATGTAACCAAAATGCGCAAAGAATTCGCCCCTTATTGCTCCCAACTATATGAAGAAGGTAGGCAAGTCGCACTCCTTTACCCTGCCAAACTCAGGCTGCAGACCCCTAGGGGTCCCAAGTTCTTCCGTTCCCCAAAAGAATTGAAAGCTTACCTAGAAGAAGAAAAGCAGCAACAAACTGATCCATAGAACATGTCGCTTCCCTCACTTACATACGTATAAGACTCTTTTTAAGATGGGAGATTCTGGACATAGGTGTCTCCGGACACAAGAGGCACTGGCGGCCGAGGAACGCCGCATTACCACTGTGGTTACTCTTTGGAGCACCACTCTTCAAGACGCTGTTCTGCCTCAGGAGGGGGTTCCTCAGAGAACTCACCCTCTCATTCCTGGGACTGTTACTACACCAGGAAACAAGTTTGTAGAAAATGATGGTTATTGTGTGTTTTATTGTTTTTGTTCTTGTGTTCATTTTTGTTTTCGTTTTTTTATTTCCAAATTTTGTAATGTTCAATGTACTACGTATTTGCTCTGCCTAGTCAATATCAAGGTGCCCCTTCTGGCCTTAAACTACAGTGTAAAGTCTGACCCCTATGATGCACTACCCCAGACACACCCGTCACCTATATGTCTCAACAATGTCATATGTATTAACTAATCAATTTCCTTTCTTTATAGCAGAGGGCATGGCTGTTATGCTCGGCGGATGGGTTGACTGGAGACTGACACTTAGACCTCAGATGAATAACCCAGATCGATTGCTTTTCAGCGATGCCTGTGAGTCTTTCCCTTCATCACACTACATATCATGCCACACGCAAACCAACACCCTGTCTTACCTCCACCTCTCTCTTGACACATTACACACACACATGACTGGTGGAAGTAACCCACCTCCCCACCGACAAATATACCTGCTGCCCCCACCCCCCCACAAATTTCTCCAATGACCACAAAACTTAATGTGATATCCTGGAATGTAGGGGGAATAACATCCCCAACTAAAAGAAGTAGAATCCTCCAGTACCTTAATTCCATCCATGCAGACATTGCACTGCTACAGGAAACACACCTCACCGCAGAAGAACATGAAAAATTAAAGATTAGATGGGTGGGACAAATTATGTACTCGCCGTCAGAGGGGAGAAAACGTGGGGTAGCTATTCTAATACGAAAAAACCTACCACTGACCTTCTCTAACACCAAAATCGATAAACAAGGCCGCTTTATATTCACCACGCTTCACATCCACACCAGCACTTTCCAGCTATGTAATGTTTATGGCCCAAACCACTCTGACCAGGCCTTCTGGTCATCTCTCCAGTCACTCATTGCCCTACATTCGGATTCACCAGTAATAGTAGGTGGGGACTTCAACATGGCGCAAGCCCTCCCATTGGACAGGTTTTTTGATCCATCACACCCAAGCACAAAGAAGGGAACCCACTCCAAACATAGAAAAGAAACGCAAATCATAACTAATTTTAGAGACGGATTGGGGTTACACGACTTATGGAGATCTCAGCATCCCGACCAAAGGGACTACATGTGTGTCTCAAAGACGCATCATACTTTCTCCCGAATCGACTACTTTCTCACATCCCCCCAAATCACCCCTAGCATACTGAACACATCTATCCTTCCAATTACGATCTCAGATCATGCCCCCATACGACTAATGCTTCAACCTTTCAGAACAGAATCCCAAGAACGAAAATGGAGGTTTCCCTCACACTTATACTCTAATGCAGATTTTAAACAACACCTAAAGGCATATTGGTTTGAATACACCCTGGATAATGAGCAACACAAACCTAACCCTGACCTGTTCTGGCATGCCTCTAAGGCGGTCATCAGAGGCAAAATCACAGCATACACAGCCCATCATTTTAGATCCCAAAAGAAGGTTACCACACAACTCCTTTCAGATCTAACTACTGCATACAATGCTTACCTAGCAAGCCCCACAGAGACCAATCGCCAAAGATACTACACGGTCAAAAAAGACAGGGACACGCACTTACAGATTCTAGACCATAAATTTAACTTGCACAGGCAAGGCAGGTTCTATCGCCATGGCAACAAAGCTGGCAAACTCCTGGCGAACTTAGTAAGACTACACACGCCCAAATCCATTATAACAGCCATTAAGTCAGGGGACCATCTCAAAACAGACACTAAAGATATAATGCAAGTATTCACATCTTACTACAAATCCTTGTACACCAGGCAAAACATCAGGAAAGTGGATAAGGATATGTTTTGGCAAAAAATTAAAGTACCCCAGCTGTCAGATACTCAAAGAGACAGCCTGAATTCCCCCATACATACACAAGAGGTACTACGAGCTATTGGAAATTCCAAACTAGGGAAAGCGGCAGGTCCAGACTCTCTACCAATTGAATATTATAAGATTCTTAGCACAGACATAGCCCCAACCTTGGCCACTACATATTCTGCCTACCTATCAGGGAACGCCGCGCCAGATGCGAGGTTTACAGATGCCAACATTTGCATACTTCCGAAACCACACAGAGACCACACACAACCCTCCTCGTACAGACCGATCTCATTGCTCAACAGCGATTACAAACTGTTCACTAAAATCTTGGCAGACAGGTTAGCAAACACACTACCGAACATAATACATCCTGACCAGACTGGTTTCATCAAACACCGCACCTCAGTGATTAACATCAGAAAGACACTAGCTGTTATATCTCATTATAATAACCCACATTACATGGACACACAGAAACCCAACATTGACGCGTGCCTTCTCGCCATCGATGCCGAGAAGGCATTCGATAGAATAGTGTGGGACCACCTGTACACCTCCTTGGAAAAGTTTGGCATATCTGGGAATTTCCTTACCGTGCTCCAAACACTATACACGTCACCTTCAGCTTCCATAATCATTAATGGCCAACTATCCTCACCGTTTCTTCTGGAGAGAGGAACCAGGCAGGGTTGCCCCCTGTCCCCTCTGCTTTTCAATTTAGCGATAGAACCACTGGCATGTTATATTCGCCAATGCAGTGAAGGCTTAAAAATTCATAAACAGATAATGCATTTATCCCTGTATGCCGACGACCAGGGGCGTATTAAGGCATAGGCCAACAAGGCCCGTGCCTAGGGCGGCAGATTTTGAGGGGCGGCACTTGTCCCCGGCTGCTGCCTTCCTGTCTGTGTTTCATTCAAAAAAAATATTTTTACATTTATTTAAAAATATATTTTTTCATTATTTTACCCGCGCGCTGAATTTAACACTTGCACGGGCATTTACAAAGGCAGAAGGACTGTGGTGGGCGGAGCAGGGAGGCCGTGCATAAAGTAGGAATATTATGCTAATCGGCTTTCTCAGTAAACAAAAAATATAGTGCTGGAGCCTGGACTCGCAATCAAACAAGCTAAATATTTCTCTGGAGTGTAAAAAAAGCAGCCTGTGATCTGTGTACAGTGAGTCTGGGGAAAGGAATCAAGAGTTTTACTAGGTCTAGGTCACAGACCCTGCTTTATGTGGATTGCAGCGGTGGCGAGGTAAAAAGCAAGGTGAGGCTGAATTGATTGATATAGTTTATAGTTCCCCTTGTTTATCTCTTCTCCAAATGGTTAAGTAAGTTCAAAGGAACGGCACGCACTACACTCAGCCATAGGATGATAGGAGAGAATGCTTGGAAACTAGTGTTGCATCATGCATGTTTGTTAATGTGAATTGCTTTGGGTAATTAACACGCGACCCCATGGCTTTTGTGAGCCGCTCAGATGAGGAATCTAAAGAATTCCATAAAAAAAGACACTCCACACTCTCTCACTGCCAGTGTGATTGATGTCTGCTGCTGGTGTCGAACTCTTTCATTGCTGGTGTGATTGATGCTGCCGGTGCACACTGCTCTGTGTCACGCTGTAGCTGGTATGTCACAATCACTATTTCAATTAAATTAAATATGCAAATTGAGCTGTATAGTCTATCAGCTCCATTTGCAGACTTCATTTAATTGAAATAATTCTTTCATAAACTGAGCCAAGTTCTGAGCACTGCTTTTTGTATTATTATAAAGAAATTAACTGCTTTTCCTGCTTTGGTCTAAAAACATTTAGATTAGACTTGTAAAACTTTGGGGACTTATATTTAATGGGAAGGAATGACACCTTGACTAGCAAGCAAATATTTATCACATCACAAAATAACAAAAATTGTAATTCATATTATAGGATTGTTAGGGGTCATAAGTAGAAATGTTTGTGCTATATACCTAATTGAAGTTTGAAATTATACCTCTTTTAAAAAATAATAATAATAATAATAATAATTATATATATATATATATATATATATATATATATATATATATATATATATATATATATATATATTTTGTGAACAAAAAACAGCCTAAAACTGGGGGGGGGGGGGGGGCAGCGGCATTTTGAGTGCCTAGGGCAGCACAAAACTTAAATACGCCACTGCCGACGACCTTTTGTTATATGTCCCAAACCCACACACTAATGTACCCAAACTGCTGCTCATGCTACACGAATTTGGGGAATTCACAGGCTACAAAGTCAACACGGATAAATCAGAATTAACATGGCTGCTTAACACCCAAAAAAATCCATTACAGGGCACAGACTTGAAAGTGACCACAGGAACCTTCACATATCTAGGGATCCACTTGCATATAAACACTAACAAACTATACCACCTCAACATAGAAAATACAATAACCCTCATTCACAATCAAATGAAAGGGTGGAGAAACCTACCCCTGTCTACTACGGGTAGGATCCATCTTTTAAAAATGATTATCCTACCAAAGTTGCTTTACCCCCTTCAGATGCTCCCCCTCCTAATGACAAAGCGGGATCTCAATGGTCTAACAACCCTATTTGGCAAGTTTGTCTGGAATCAAGGGAAACCAAGGATAAACAGACTTCATCTGGCAATGCCAATCCACTCAGGTGGGCTTAGCCTCCCCAATATTAGATGGTACAACTGGGCATCCCTGATCAAGGTTGTGGTGGGATGGTTGTCCCAATCAGACTATTTTTGTCCCCCCATAGAGGGTGACTTACTAGCACCAATACACCCAGCTTTCTTGCCACACACACAGCTCTCATCCCTCCCCCCGCATATAAAACACAGCATACTATTCAGGGATCCGATGAGGGCCTGGGCTAAACTCTGCAGATTATGGGGGATGGACTTCACATTCAGTAAATATCTGCCTCTACAGGGCAACCCCAATTTCATGCCAGGATACACTACAGCAGCTTTTAAAATGTGGGAACGCAAGGGACTAAAGATGGTGGCACAATTACTCAATCCTACCACACATCAGATACTCACCTTCTCTGACCTACAAGCCCAATACACTCTCCCCAACACGCACAGATTCGCCTACTTTCAAAGTAGGCACTATGTACAGAATATCCTACCTGCAGGACTAACTTCGCCAGGGTTAACTAAGATAGCCGCACTTTGTAACTTGGCTACTCAAGGAACGCACTCCATTACACCTATCTATAAGCAAATAGTAGAACAAAATGAGACACAGACATTGCAGGAAATAGTAACCAAATGGCAAGGACAAAGAATCCCTGAGGTCACGCAGGAACAAATCACCCATAGCATACAAGCAGTCAGAGCAGCCACCCTGTCTTCAAACCTGCGTGAAACACAAGTGAAATTCCTGCACCAGGCATATATCACACCTAAAACTAGAGTGAAATGGGTCCCAGAGGCATCTAATACATGTCCTAAGTGTATGGCCCCCACGCCGGACCTGATACACCTGGTCTGGGATTGCCCCAAATTGCAAAGGTATTGGGGCAAAGTTAAATTCTGGTTGTCAACAATGCTCAAAACCAACATATCATTGGCCGTAGCAAACGTACTCTTCTTTCAAGACATTGACTTACCCTCTCGACGCCAAAAGTTCTTTAACCTAGTTGTCTTAATGGCCAGAAAACTAATGTTAAAATATTGGGCTAGAAACAGGGAACCCCCCTTCAAAAAACTGACTCACGCAATGTATCAACAGCTTTTAATAGAACAAGTAGATGCACAAGGGGACCGCGATGCCAGAATAAAATTATTTATAAATAAGTGGGAGCCGTACTTGTTATATTTACCGAAAGACTTAAGAGAAAGACTCCTACGCCCCTTTCAAAATACTATATTCATGCTTAACGAAAACCTACACGGTCGATGGTGCTCGCTGAGCCCTGAAACAGATACTTGACAGAACATAACTGACATAACAAGTGACTAACTGCCTGAATGACTGGGCCTGGGGCCTCTGACTAAACCCATCCGCAGATGCATATGCATATGAGTATTCATACATAAAATGGTAATAACACTGTCTCCCTTACTATTGATAGTATCGCACCCAAATACCTCATAGATTACAGAGAGCATACTCCAGTATCCAGCAAAAGGGATCTGAACAGGTACAACAAAAAGGATCATGAGAAGAGCCTTACACCAGTGTTAATAAGTAACTTCATTGTTGTACAAACAACGCCTCCCTGTTCATCTCTCCCCCTCCTCTAATACGCATGGTTATGCCCAACAGTATGCAACCCAATTAATACCAATGATCAATATCTGTCACTGTTTATGTTTTTTTTTGTATTGTTTTATTTGTTGTTTTGCTTATTTAAATGTTATATTAACACATGGAGCTTGGCCACCCCACATGGTTCAAGAATAGACTTTTGGACTCTAAGCAGTTTTTGTTATGGTACCGAGACCGTACTTTGTTGCCTACATCATGTCTTACTATGTTAAATATTGTGCACAACTGTGTGGTGCTGATCAAGTTTCTCTGTGGAAAAATTTTCAAAAATAAAGTTTTAAAAAAAAAATAAATAAAAAAAATACATTACGACGTCTGTAAGGCTAAATAATGTATTTACTGACAATAACAAAGTCAATAATTAGCCATTAATTAATACTGCAAACTCTAGCGTCTAACGTCTAATTGATACAGTCCAGACATCTAAAGCAGGTTTTAGAATTGATGACAAAAGTATGGTTGCGTTTTAGTCAAACGATATCAGCCATAATTGTTGCTTAAAGTCATGAGATTAATTAGCATACATCACATAGAGGTGGTTATTATTAGCAGCAGTTCATGCGGGTTAAATAGCAAGCAATTTAGCAGTCAAAAAGAACAATGTTACAGTCCCACTGTATTGCAAGGTGAAGCAGGCAATGTGTATAGCACAGTCAATGCATTTAGTAGCTTACCACCGGCACCTTGGGGAACTCCTACTGAGAGTAGTTCTCTCGCCTAAGGAACCCCTCAAATTCTCACCACTTCCAGATGGTCCGTATGTTCCCAGTGTTACACTTGTTACATTTGCTTGAGTGTAACAAGGCTAAGCCATAGTCTCGTTCAGTGTATACATCCACATGTCTGGTACAATTGACATCAAATCTATGTCAGGTATTATGTGTTAATAACTGGGTGAGGTGTTTAGAATTTAACAATATTGCTTCAGGCTATTGCATATAATCCTTTCCACCCTCGCCGGCATATAATCCTTCCCACAACCCTGGACATGAGCAAAACATAATGTGTCCTACAATACAAGCTTATAGAAAACATGTCAGTGTGTAGGTGAGCTTGCTGATAATATAGGTAACTCAGGGCTATTTTCTGCTGGAAGAGATAGTAGTAAGAATGGACAAAAGTATAGTGGATAACAACTGCATAAGATAATCTATTAAGTGGGGGAGACGCTTGCAGTAAGTATGTAGTGGATTTTGACTTCCAAATTTGCTCACTAGGATCAATTTGGACATCTGCATCTTATGGGGCTATTTAATGAATAAATGAAGCTATGTTATAGAGAGGATCCTGTTGGGATTTCTGATTGGGGTCTCCTCCTGACATTTAAGCTAGAGGGAGCATATACTGTATGTTGGGAGCTAATGCCTGGTGAATATGTATCTTTTATGCAAGATTGCTATGAAAGCTGTAGCTAAGATGATCAATTTACAGCATGCACAACAAGCGTATACATTATACTCTATATACCCATGTATACATAAGCATTTTAGCAGTGTTATTATCTCGGGATCTTAAATATTATTAAAAATGTTGAGTGATTGCATGAGGTAACTTACAATCTTAAACATTATTATTATTATACTTTATTTATGAAGCACCATCATATTCTGCAGCGCTGTCCATGGATACAGTTCATTTAAATATTAAAACAATAATATAAAACTTCTAAGACTAAGAGACAGGACAGAATTTACAAACACATACAGGAGGAATCGAGGGCCCTATTCCTGTGGGAACTTACAATCTTGTAGTATTATATACTACAACCATTATTCCTGAATATGACTTATGAGATACAGATATGAATATCTGGAGTCATGAATAATAAAGCTTGTAGGAGGTTCCTTATGGGTGAAATTGCCAACTAGTTATAACAGTATTGAAGCCCAATGAACAAGAGTGATTAAGCCAATAAAAATGGCTTATAGTGGTTGTTACGGTTACCCTTAGTCTCGCTGAGAGATGGACCGCTTAGTAGCCTGGATCCCTATTGCTAAAGAGGGGAGAAGCTGCTTTCCATAGTATTCTATATGAGTCTCGCAAATATAGAATAATCTCCCTTAGCTGCAGTACAGCTAGGATACCCTTCTGCCCACAAAAACGAGTCAACGCTGCGATTGAGGGTCAAACAAGAACTCAGGACTGGGATGCCCAGCCTGCTTTTTATTAAGGTTACATGCACACAGGGCACTCCCAGGGGGAGAGGGGGGGAAGCACAAAATTCCCCATCACACATTTAGATAGAGAGCACTGTCCTTTGACAGGCCACAATAGGATTACAGTACTTAAGATAACAAGTTTACAAGTTCATCTTATCAATTAGCAGTCTGGCTCCAGAGGTGATTAGACAATGGGATTGGTTATCCCTAAACTTAGAGCTGAGGCCAGCAAATGTGTATTTAGGCAATAGTTTCTAAAAGCTGAAAAAAAAGAGTTAACTCTTTATGAAATGATACTTGTTACGGTTTTCTTGGAGCCCTTCTTAGGCGCTGGCTTGCTGGTTCAGGCATTGCTGCTGGGAAATAAGCTCTTTACAACAAAATAACTAATGCTTCTGTAACAGTGCTCCCTTTCTGTGGAACACTCTGGCAGACACGGTCTGACCCCTTTTCGGGGCAGACTAAGGCTGTCCAGACCGCTGGTTATGCGGGGCTGAGGTCGGTTTGTCTGGACAACCCGTCGGCGTTGCCATTCTGTTTCCCAGGTCTGTAAGTAATGGTGAAATTGAAGGGTTGCAACGATAAGCTCCAACGTAATAGCCTGCCGTTATCTCCAGAGACCCGGTTCAGCCACACCAACGGGTTATGGTCGGTGACCAGAGTGAACTCCTGACCATATAAATAGGGAGTCAATTTCTTTAATGCCCACACCAAAGCCAAACACTCCTTTTCGACCGCTGCATAGCTGACTTCGCGGGGCAGGAGCTTCCGGCTGATGTAGGCAACTGGATGCTCCCCTCCATCTTCGCCTACTTGGCTGAGGACTGCTCCCAGCCCGAACATGGAAGCATCTGTATAGACGATAAAACGTTTGTTAAGGGCTGGGGCCGCCAAGACAGGAGCGTTAATTAGAGCATTTTTGAGAGCCTGGAAAGCCGTTTCACAGTGGGGAGACCACAGGACCTGTCGAGGTAAGTTCTTCTTGGTCAAGTCAGTCAGGGGTTTGGCAAGTGTGCTGTAGTCTGGTACGAACCGTCCATAGTACCCTGCCGTGCCCAGGAAGGCTAGGACCTGAGTCTTAGTGATGGGGGTGGGCCAATTGAAGACAGCTTCTATTTTGGCCGGCTCTGGTCGCTGCTTTCCACACCCCACCCGGGGACCCAGGTACTGTACCTCGGCCATCCCAAAGTGGCATTTTTCTGGCTTCAGAGTCAGGCCAGCAGCCCGGATCTGATCCAGAACCATTCCCACATGAGCTAAGTGGTCCTCCCAGGACTCACTGTGGATCGCTATGTCGTCCAGGTAGGCGCAAGGAAAACTCTGGAAGCCATCCAGGAGCCTATCCACCAAGCGCTGGAATGTAGCTGGGGCATTCTTCATCCCAAACGGCATTACCCTAAACTGATATAAGCCGAATGGGGTGACGAATGCCGACTTGGGGATAGCCTCCGGGGCCAGGGGAATCTGCCAGTAACCTTTGCAGAGGTCAATAGTGGTCAGGTAATTTCCACTGGCTATACGATCGAGTAGCTCGTCTACCCTGGGCATAGGGTAAGCGTCCGTCACGGTATTTTCATTGAGCCTCCGATAGTCTACGCAGAACCGGGTGGTCCCATCTTTCTTGGGCACCAAGACAACTGGGGAGGCCCATGGACTATCGGAGGGCTCAATTACCCTGAGCTGGAGCATCTCATCGATCTCCTTCTTCATTCCTGTCCTAACTGCTTCGGGGATTCGGTACGGAGCCTGGCGCAAGGGAGCTTGTCCCGGAGTATCTACCTGGTGGGTGGTTAAAGTAGTGTACCCTGGCTTCGGGGAGAAGGTGAGGTGTTTGGACTGGAGGAGTTGGTTGAGCTGCTCCCTTTCAGTGGGGCTAAGTCGCTCCCCTATCTGAACCTGCGCCACTATACCTGTGGGGAGACTCTTTTCTAATAGGTCTGGAATGGGTAAACTGTCGGGGTCTTCCTGAGGGGAACAACATACGGCCGTCACGTTCTCTGGTCGCTCAAAATATTCCTTGAGCATGTTTACATGGAATGTCTTTCTAAGATTGTTGTCATGGCAGCTAGCTATCACATAAGTGGTGTCTCCCCTTTTCTCTACGATCTGGTAGGGACCCTGCCAGGACGCCTGCAATTTGTCTGTCTTCACCGGCTTAAGTACTAACACCTTTTGTCCTATGGTGAAGATTCTCTTTCGGGCCCCCCGATCGTACCATACTTTCTGTCTTCTCTGGGCCAACTGGAGATTAGCCTGCACGGATTTGGCTAATTGCTCCATTCGGTCCCTGAGTTCCAGCACGTATGGCACAATGGGGACACCGTCAGCCTCCATCTCTCCCTCCCAGTGCTCCCGGATCAGGTTTAGGGGTCCCCGTACCTTTCTTCCGTAGAGCAACTCGAAGGGAGAGAACCCTGTCGTTTCCTGGGGCACCTCCCGATAAGCAAATAGGAGGTGCGGCAGGAAGCGTTCCCAGTCTCGGTATTCCTGAGTGAACGTCTTGAGCATTTGCTTGAGGGTCCCATTGAACCTCTCACACAGCCCGTTCGTCTGGGGGTGGTATGGGGAGCTCAGGAGGGACTTAATTTTGGAAACCTGCCAGAGTTGTTGGGTTAATTCAGCCGTAAATTGGGTGTCTCGGTCGGATAGGATTTCTTTTGGAAATCCTACCTGGGAGAACACCTGTACTAGTGCATTCGCTACCGTATCTGCTTGTATGTTGGATAGGGCGACAGCCTCTGGGTACCTGGTAGCGTAGTCCACTACGGTAAGAATGTAGCGCTTACCGGAGGGACTAGGGGTAGCCAGTGGTCCCACTAGGTCAATAGCAACCCGGCTGAAGGGTTCCTCTACAATGGGCATATTTACTAGCTGGGCTTTAGGGTGATCGCCTCGCCTTCCTACTCGTTGACACACATCGCAGGTGTTACAGTAAGTTCTAACGTCAGCGTGCACCCCTGGCCAAAAGAACGTGTGAGTAATGCGGTGTAGGGTACGGGTTACAGCTAGGTGGCCTGCTAAGGGGATGTCGTGGCCTATTTTGAGGATTTCTTGACGGTATTTGTGGGTCACTACCAGCTGTCGCCTACGCTGTCCCCTTTTCTCTGTCCAGCGGTATAGTTTCCCTTTTTCCCATAAGAATGTTTCGTTATCTGCCCCGCCCCCTCCGGTCTCTGCTCGTTCCCGGTACTTTTGTAAGGTCGGGTCAGTCTTAGACTCTGCCTCGAAAGCATCTGGGGTGTCCCAGGGTATGGGGCCTAACCTGTCAGGCAAGGTCGGGATAGGTCTTACCTGTGTCTCCCGCACTGGTGAGAGCTCTCGCTCCGTCCGGGCTTGGGCCCGTGTAGTCACTGGGTCCGCCTCGTTGTTGCATACTGGAGCATAGGCAGAAGTCATGGGGCCCAAATCGTTGCCCAGTAGTACTTCGGCAGGTAAATTATCCATTAGGCCCACGTTCACAGCCCCCTTTCCCGCTCCCCAATCAAGATGCACTTTAGCTGTTGGAATTTTGTACACATCCCCCCCCGCCACTCTAACGGCCACAGTCTGTCCGGATCGCTTGTGCTCTGGCACCAAATGACTCTGTACCAGCGTGATAGTAGCCCCTGTGTCTCGCAATCCCTTGGTAGATCGCCCCTCGAGCCATACCCTCTGCCGATGGTGCTGGCGGTTATCTGAGGCAGCATATACAGGGTCTGCCTCGTGAAGCGGCCCCACATATCCCTCCATAGGGGCCTCTTGGTTAACACAGAGGGCCCGGGCCGGACGATAGGACCCAGAGGGGTAATTGTAATTCCTGGGTGTCTGGTGCGTATTAAGGGGGCAGCTAGCCATGAAATGCCCTGGTTGCTTGCATCGGTGGCAAGTCGGTCTGGGACGCTCAGAGCTGTTATTGGGTGGTCCTGAGTGTCGGACGGGCCCTGTGGGCACCGGGGCTCAGAATTCAGCACGAGGGGGTGCACGGTAAACCTCTCTGGGTTCGACCCGTGCTGGAGCTCGGTAGTTCATGGGTTCGTGAAGACGGGAGTCATAATGTTCATCGGCCAATTTGGCTGCTTCTTCTAAGGTAGAAGGCCGCCTGTCTCGCAGCCATTCCTTCCCTTGCTGTTCCATGCCATTATAAAAATGTTCTAAGAGAAACAATTGTAAAATTTCCTCCCCAGTCACCGCTTTACTTCCGCTCAGCCAGTGATTTGCCGCTCTCCGCATTCGGTGCGCCCATTCCATATGGGTATCGTTAGGCTTCTTTTCCGTGCCCCGAAACTGTCGGCGATACGTGTCCGGAGTTACAGCGTACCGTCGCAACAGTGTCTCCTTAACTAGCTCATACTGTGTCACTTCCTCAGCACCCAGAGTACGAAAGGCTTCCAGGGCTCGCCCGGATAGTTTCCCAGACAATATCGTGGGCCACTCTCTGTTGGGAATCTGGTGCAGGGCACATTGCCTTTCGAAGTCCGCCAAATATTCATCAATCCCTGTCTCGCTCTCTAGAAAGGGTCGAAATGCCGCATAGGGTATCTTGGGCCTCCCAGCATTTTCGACAGGGATGATTACCTGCGGGGCTTCAGCATTGCGGTGTGCTTTCGCTAGGTTGAGTTTGTGGGCTCGAGTCTCTCGTATATCCTCGTCCGCCTCCGCCATCAACTGCTGTACCAATTCCATGGAGGGGTTCGGCCCGTATAATGAGAGCCTTTCCCGAACAATCCTGTTTTTTTCGTCACTAATCGTGGTCGGTGTTTCCGCCATTGTGAAGCTCTGATCCAGTTCGGTCAATTCTGCGATCAGCTCTCTCCTCGGCCGGTTGCTGGCGTACCCCCCTCTGCTTTCAAGTAAATCCTTTAGGGTTGTATGCTTCAATTTTTCGTAAGCGCTCTCCATCCGTTCTGTACCTCTCCTAGGAAATCCAGCAAAATCCCGCCGCTGCCGCCAAATGTTACGGTTACCCTTAGTCTCGCTGAGAGATGGACCGCTTAGTAGCCTGGATCCCTATTGCTAAAGAGGGGAGAAGCTGCTTTCCATAGTATTCTATATGAGTCTCGCAAATATAGAATAATCTCCCTTAGCTGCAGTACAGCTAGGATACCCTTCTGCCCACAAAAACGAGTCAACGCTGCGATTGAGGGTCAAACAAGAACTCAGGACTGGGATGCCCAGCCTGCTTTTTATTAAGGTTACATGCACACAGGGCACTCCCAGGGGGAGAGGGGGGGAAGCACAAAATTCCCCATCACACATTTAGATAGAGAGCACTGTCCTTTGACAGGCCACAATAGGATTACAGTACTTAAGATAACAAGTTTACAAGTTCATCTTATCAATTAGCAGTCTGGCTCCAGAGGTGATTAGAAATGGGATTGGTTATCCCTAAACTTAGAGCTGAGGCCAGCAAATGTGTATTTAGGCAATAGTTTCTAAAAGCTGAAAAAAAAGAGTTAACTCTTTATGAAATGATACTTGTTACGGTTTTCTTGGAGCCCTTCTTAGGCGCTGGCTTGCTGGTTCAGGCATTGCTGCTGGGAAATAAGCTCTTCACAACAAAATAACTAATGCTTCTGTAACAGTGGTGCTGCATGTATAGAAAAAAGCCTATACTACATTCTGATAGATGATATATATATATATATAAATAACCTCAGATATTGAATACATTTGTCAGATATTAATTATTTAAGATATGTCAAAATAAAGGGAGTCCAACAGGTAATATAATTAGCTCAGGGCTATGTGTTGCATAAAGAGGTAATAGTAAAAATAGTCAAGAGTATAGTAGATAAGAACTGTATGTAAGGTAAACACTAATAAAATATATGTCATAAACTGTGACTTCCTGAGATACACAATATGCTAGGTGTGAGCCATTGTTCCCTATATTGGATGCAGAAAGTTCTATGTTATAGGGGAGGTCTAGTTGAGATCTCAAAGTTATTTATGGACTTAAGACTGAATCCTGGAGGTGTGTTGTAAAATCTTATGAAGCAGCCGGGACCCAGACATCAAGACAGATAGCTCTCATTAGGGTGTCCAGCAGGAAGGGAATGCCGACTGGCCCCAAGGCGTTGCTGCAGAACATATGTTGTCACCCAGCTCCAGCTTTTCTGAGAGCACTGGAAAACATAGACATAGACAACATCCGTAAGCTGTGGTGAAACCCTACACGGTGTGAACAGAAGCTCTGAGTTGTGTTCACCCAGTGATCGAAGGTTCCACCCAATATGTGTGGTTGTCATGAGTTCTCTTGTGGCTTTAAGTGAGGGCTTGCACGGGATCCTATTGCCCTCGGTACATGTCGACCCAAAGTCCTTTACATAACCCGCATTTACAGGGAAGGTAGCAGTGGTGACAGTTCCGTCTTTTGTGTCTTCTGGTGTGTTTGCCTGTCTAGGAAGTTTAGAGGCACGCATCTCCGGAGACTTTGCCACTGCTGTTGAGGTCGTCTTTTTCTGACTGCCCACTGGCCGACCAGCCGCATCGTACCAGGTAGCTGTCATCAGTTGCGGCTTTCTATGTGTGTGATGCCCAGCCTCCAGCGATTTCACACTGTCCCCTTTAGGTAGCTGCTATGCGGGATAAGGGATCCCGTTGTACACCTCCTCCCGTAGCTCCGTAAAATCTTTTCCACCTTGACACAGCGAGTTTTGTAAGCTGTGTCCTCTATTGGTAGACCCACTCTCTCTGGGCAGTTAATTGTTATGCTTTGATATAGTGTGGCAAATTGTGATTAGGTCAGCTACCTCACTGTCCATATTAGCTGCAAGGTTCTCAAGAAGGGTCTGGATTGTTAGAAAGGTTTCCACCATGCTTGTTTTTGATGAGCAATGTATAGGAGTTGCTGCTAGACCTGGCAAACCAGTGAGGTAATTGAGAATGGAAGAGGAGGCCACCGCCTCAGTTCGCAACTGGCTAGATCAGGTCTCAGATAGCGTGAGTAGGAGATCTTGGTGTCAATCGATGCAGGATTACCTTAGTCAGGTTAATCTTAATGATATAAAGTAAGACTATGGATATCTTCCACAATAGTTACTGTATTTTGGGAAATGATCTGAGAGCTTCATAAAGTGCGACTGATCATGGCGACCTGCTAGCCACGCCCCCCTCAACACCCATATTTGTATTATTTATAAGAATTTATTTTACTATATTTGTATTTCGTTTAACCTAATAAACTTCTCTTCTATGCTACACTGGAGGAACCACAGGCTTTTTTTTTGTTTTACATTTGAGAGGACTTTGAGCTCGCTTCCATTGAGCCATTAAAAATGGAGCCATAAGCTACCGAAGCGGCCGACAGCCAAAAGTAATTTACGGCTCCATTTTAGTACCATTGCATGCAGTCGCTCTTTTTCTGTAGCTGTAAGTTAACATTGTGTTAACGCTTCCATCTGACGTCGGATTACTTGAAAATCAATTAGTTGCTAACGTAACACGACCTTATGCTATAGAATTTACATTTAACGTCCCTGTTCCTAACCTGTGATCACCTCTCAAGAAAAATAAAGATACACTTATTTATAATACATATTTTTTAACATTAATCAAATACTATTTTTTAATATTATTATATTTACCACTTCATAAATATAAGTAATATGTATTGCTGCCCTAGGCATAGGTCTAGCTTGAATACTGTAGATATCTTCTTGCATATATTATTATATTTAAACATATACTGATATTTCTATTAGAATATAAGTTAAACTATTCCTATACATGAGACAACAATAAATATTGCTTATAACAATTTTTTTTCTACATTAAACACCTGCATTATTTGCAAGTTTTATAATTTCAATAGAAAATTGGTCTCAAAAAGCATAATTTTCCTCTTTTACACCTAGTTGAGCTGGGTGTAATATTTCTCAATGTATCGACAGCCTCCAACAGTGTATTAACGATTTGCGTTTTCATTGGAAAACTGGTATAATTTATCGATTAACGGCTTCTATTACTTTCTATGGGATGTGAAGATTTTTTCGGCAGCAGAAGACCGGCTGCCGAAATTGAGGTATAACGCGACATTGGAAACAGTCGATAAACGATATTACTTCCAACAGCATACTTAACGGTTTGCGAGTGCACGCAAACCTAATTACGGCTCAATGGAAGCAAGCTCTTTGTTGGGAAGGTTTACGTTTTGATTATGAGGAAGCAGTTGTTAAATTGTTTGCATTTTATGCATTTATCAAAAAAATACTTGCAAAAAAATGTTGTACTTAGTTTTCCTTATTAGTAGTTTTTAAATGATTCCCGGTTATTTAAAGTAGTAAATTTAATCTAGAAACTTTACCAAACAGTTGATCTGAAGGGTCAATAAACTGGTCATAAAAATTAATAATGAAGCAGAAATTTACAGAACAGGAAGGAAGAAGACAGTGAAGTAAAATACTCAACTAACCATCTGCTCCACAGATAATGAAACAAGTATGAATCATAACTAATTTATTTTCAAAGCATTTTTGTCAGGGACAGAGTTGTAATTTTTATTCTACTATTGATACGTTAGAGTTGCATAACATAAAAAGTAATGACAATGTAGTCATTCAACAATCACAAAATAATGATCCAAATCGTTTTAATAGAAAGTTTTAAATTTGACTTACTGTATCCTATCATCACATTGAATATTTTACATCACAATTTAGAAGTTTTAATTCTTCAGGAAGTCTGGAGTATGTAATTAAGTGACAGACAAAATCAAAACATAGAATAATGTTTTGCATTTCTCTACTAAAGAATGTTAGAAGCCCATGTTCATGCACCGTGGGGATTCAAGAATCAGCTCAGATGATTTCACTTATACTGACATAAAATTACATTAACAGCAAGGACTCTTATAAATCCTGTACTTACAGTGAAATTTGTTATGAGGAGTCACAATAAGGCTGTCATTCTCTACACTATTTACGACATAAATACAAATCCTCATGTAGTATATTATTAAAGGGTGCATGTTCAAGAATAATTGGCTAGCTTTCAACATTTGTACATTATACATATGTTTTAGAATTGTTCAGTTATATTGCTTATCCTTCATTTGTGAAAAGTTTTTGTAGGGAAACCAATCCCCACCCAAGCTCAGGTGTACTCATGACAGTGCATTGAAGTTATATTTAAAGCCAAGGAGTTTTGTTCTATTAAAAAAAAGAGAAACAACAAGAATGATTCAGCTCATAAAGGTACATTAATGTAGTGTTAGGACCAGTCAACAGTAATCAGAACATGGCCATATTGTGTGACTAAAATCTCCAATACTCCCTGGTGTGTGTGTGTGTGTATGTATGTATGTATGTATGTATGTGTGTGTATGTATGTATGTGTGTGTATGTATGTATGAGTGTGTATGTATGTATGAGTGTGTATGTATGTATGTATGTGTGTGTATGTATGTATGTGTGTGTGTGTGTATGTATGTGTGTGTGTGTGTATGTGTGTGTGTATGTATGTATGTATGTATGTATGTGTGTGTGTGTGTATGTATGTATATACTCCCATGCAAACATGATGCGCTAACCCAACATGAAAATATGAATATTTCACATTCCAATGTTCTTCTAGTTATTCATAAATACGTATTTCTACATATATCTGATGGTATTTTGGTACTATATATATATATATACACATATACACATACCTATATATAATTGATTACATATAGGTATAGATATATGCAAATATATATATAGGAATATCTATTTAAAATACTTAGAATATATCTGCTATGTGCAGAACATTGCAAAGTGAAATATTTAAAGTAAAATACATAGTTAAAGGGACACTGAACCCACATTTTTTCTTTTGTGATTCAGATAGAGTCTGCAATTTTAAGCAGCTTTCTAATTGACTCCTATTATAAATTTTTCTTCATTCTCTTGCTATCTTTATTTGAAAAAGAAGGCATTTAAGCTTTTTTTTTTCGTTCAGGACTCTGGACAGCACTTTTTTATTGGTGGATGAATTTATCCACCAATCAGCAAGAACAACCCAGGTTGTTCACCAAAAATGGGCCGGCATCTAAACTTAGATTCTTGCATTTCAAATAAAGATACCAAGAGAATGAAGAAAATTTGATAATAGGAGTAAATTATTATGCTTAAAATGTTATGCTCTATCGGAATCACGAAAGAAAAAATTTGGGTTCAGTGTCCCTTTAAACACTTTATTAAATATTAATATTGCAAAAATATGCTTTTTAAGGTTTTCATCTACTTGACGGCTATGGGCGCCAATGCTCTTCTATATATGTCTATATGTATACATATGAATTTATGTGTTTATATATATATGAAAATACATATATACACATATGTACACACATATATACTCTGAGGTCATGGTAATCATTGTAGCTAATATCGCGATTGAGCTCACACATTCGCATTTATTATTATATGAGCACTCCTTCCGATGTGTCCAAACAACTATGAAAAACCATGATATCACTTGTGTGTAACTGTTAGCACGCCACTCGTTACCTAGCACAATGTGTGTGGTTGATAATCGATTTCCCAATAACACAATATGATTATATTCCATTTAAATTGCACTTATATATGGTTGGTACGGTTTATAAATGTAAAATATTATTAAAGAGAAAGTAAACATATCAAGATTTTTATATAAAATTATTAGTTATATGTAATCAAACAACTTTGCAAAATACTTTATTTATTTTGCGCTTTTTTCATATACTTTAGCTCTGAAAATTGTGAATTTTCTATTTCTTAGAGATGGAAATGCAGATTGCAGATTTCTCAAGGTTACCCTGCTACATACTGTATGTTTCCCTAACTGGCTGTAGCAGAAAACAACTAAAAAATAATGCACTTTATACTAACATAATGACCATGGCTAGTGTTTTTTGAAGATTTAAAACTAGATGAGCTTCTTCAAAAAGAGTTTGCTATTGATAAACAATGTTATCATACAAGATCTTAATTTGTATTAAAAATGTTTAGAGATTTGTTATTCTATAACCTCCCCTCTACCTATCCTCTCTAATACACAAGTATACTCCAGACCGTCCACTAAGATCCAACAATGACCTGCTCCTTGCATCCGCAACTATCACCTCCTCTCATGCTAGACTGCAGGACTTCTGTCGTGCAGCACCTACCCTCTGGAACACTCTCCCTCGTGCTGTCAGGCTTTGCCCTAATCTTTCTTCCTTTAAATGCTCCCTGAAGACTTTTCTGTTCAGGGAAGCCTACCACCCAACTCAATAACAAATTAATTTCACTTACCTAATATTTCCCTCATCTAACTCTGTATTAACATCCTTCTCAATCTTGCAGTCCTCACCTCATGTTTCCCAACCTCCTACCCTTCTAGATTGTAAATTCCCACGGGAATAGGGCCCTCAATCCCTCCTGTATGTGTTTGTAAATGTTGTCCTGTATCTTACAAGTCTTGTATTGTTTTATTTAAATGAATTGTATCCATGGACAGCGCTGCGGAATATGTTGGCGCTTAATAAATAAAGTATAATAATAATAATAAGATAATACAAATGTATGGTAAACATGGTCACCGTCAGATGTCAATGTGGTTGTATCACAATGGAACCTATGTGCATTGGCATGGATTACTGGTGGCAGCCATGTTTGAATGGTTGCTGACAATACTGTCTGGAGGAATCTAAGGCGGAAGGTTGTTACAAATGATCTACTCTTGGGGCCAGATTTATCAAAGGATTTGGCTGCAGGCTTGCATGAGCAAACTTGCAGCCGAGAGTTAAGAAGTAACAGTCATCAGACCACTGCTTCTTAACCAATTTTTCCACCTGTTATGTTACGTGTCTCATTCCCCCCAGACTTTTTCGGCTGGGGAGATTAAAAGCTCTTGCACACACATGGTTTGCTGCCCACGATTAGGGGGCGGCATTGCACACTAGCTGTAGTTTGCATTAATAAATGTGGGGATGAGATACCTGGGCAGACAGGGCAAAGATATATGCCCCTGTCTGCCAGACATTGATAAATTTGGCTTTCAACAAAGAATACAAAGAGTACAAAACAAATTTGATTATAAAAGTAATTTGGAAAGTTTTTATAAAATTGCATGCCCTATCTGAATCATGAAGTTTAATTTTGACTAGACACTCCATTTCATTGATTCTGAAAGGTGTATAGGAAATAGTGGGCCAGATTACAAGTGGAGAGCTAATTAACGCTACAATTGCGTGTGCATTCACGTATTCCTCCATAGAAGTCAATGGAGAAAAAAAATTGGAAAAAAAACATCCCACTCTTGCGCAAACCCAATTGCATATTCTTAAGTGAGCTAACATGACATGAAATAATGAATATTTCACTATCCAATGTTCTTCACATCGGAGAATATGTTCTATTTATTGTTAAATAAATATTACTACATATATCTGTTTTTTTTGCACAATATATATCTATACACAATTATACATAGGTGTCGATGTATACAGATATATATATAGGAATATCTATTTATAAATACTTAGAACATATTTTGCTGTGTGCAGAACATTGGAATGTGAAATATTTACACAATATTAAGACCTTTAATAAATATGAATATTGCATAAATATGATTTCACGTTTTCATCTACTTTACTGCAAAGGGCTCCAATACATATATATATATATATATATATATATATATATATATATATGTGTATATATATATATATATATATATATATGATGAATTGAATAGTGATGTCGCAAACCTAAAATTTTAGGTCCGCGAACCGTGGACTCGAACTTCCGGTATTGTTCGCGAACGCGCGAACCGCCATTGAATTCAATAGGCAGGAGAACTTTAAAACCTACAAGGACTCTTTCTGGCCACAATAGTGATGGAAAAGTTGTTTCAAGGGTACTAACACCTGGACTGTTGCATGCTGGAGGGGGATCCCTGGCAAAACTCCCATGGAAAATTACATAGTTTATGCAGAGTCTGCTTTTAAGCCATAATGGGCCTAAATCAACTAACATTCCCAAAGTGGCTGTCTCAAAACATCCCGGACAGAAGATAGATTGATAGATAGGATAGATAGATATACATAGATTGATAGTTAGATAGAATCGATAGAAGAGAAATAGATATATTTGTTAGATATATAATTACCCTAATAAAGTCTAATAATTAAACATGCGTTCTTGGACCCAGCTAGCTTGTGTTAATTAGTACTTTTCTTAGCACTTTAATCCCTGTTCCCCCCCCTATCGGGGGTGTTCTATATGGCCTGCCTGATTACCCTGAAAAAATATAATAATAAGACATGCGGTCTGGTACCCATTTTAACTAGGTTGTGTTTTAAGTACTACCATTCTTAGCACTTTAATCTCTGTAACTCCCCCTATTTGGTAAGGTCTATACGGCCTGGATTATTACCCATACAAAATATAATAATAAGACATTTGCTCTTGGTCTGCGACCCATGGTAACTATGTTGTGTTAATTAGTAATGTCCTTCGCATTTTAATAGCTGTTACTCATACTCACCCTATCGGTGGAGGTCTATATGGCCTGCATGATTACCCTTACAAAATATAATAACCAAACATATGCTCTGGGACCCATGGTAAGTAGGTTGTGTTAAGTAGTACTGTTCTTTGCAGTTTAATACCTGTTACAACACCAAATGGTGGCAGGTCTATCTGGCCTTCATGATTAGCTGCACCCAAACCCAAAAAAAAGCAGAGTGGTCTTAGACTAACACCCATGGCTAACTCGGTTGTTTCAATTAGTACTATTCTTAGCACTTTCATCCCTGTTACGGGTGGTCTACATGGCCATCATGATTAGCCAAACAAAATACTACAATCCAACCTTTGCTCAGTCTTCATAGGCCTATCATTGGCTGTATTTTGATAGTACAGTTCTTATTATTTTTATAGCTGATACAACACCGAATGGTGGCAGCTCTATATGGCCTGCATGATTAGCCGCACCCAATACAAAAATAAATCCAAGCGGTCTTGGATTAACACCCATGGCTAACTCTGTTGTTTCAAGTAGTACTATTCTTAGCACTTTCATCTCATCATCCCTGTTACTTCCAGGACTCTCGGTGGTGGTCTACATGGCCATCATGATTAGCCTAACCAAATACTACAATCCAACCTTGGCTCAGTCTTCATAAGGCCCTTCATTGGCTGTATTTTGGTAGTACTGTTCTTATTAGTTTAATAGCTGATACGACACCGAATGGTGGCAGCTCTATATGGCCTGCATGAATAGCCGCACCCAAAGCCAAAAAAAAGACAAGCGGTCTTGCACTAACACCCATGGCTAACTCTGTTGTTTCAAGTTCTACTATTCTTAGCTCTTTCATCTCATCCCTGTTACTTCCAGGACTCTCAGTGGTGGTGGTCTACATGGCCATCATGATTACCCTCACCAAAATATAACAACAATACGTGCGTGCAGGGAACCATGGTAAGCTTACTTCCTTTCGCAAAATTGAGTATAACAGTTGCAGGCAGAGGTTCTGACCCTGCATTATGGCTGCACCTCTCCCTAAAAGAGGCATGCATTACAGAGTCTGTGGGCATGTATGCAAAGAGCTGGCCTGCCTAAAAAGAGAAGCAAGGCTGTACAGGTTGTTCTCCTTCAGCCGTTTTATACGCTGTCCCACGGCCACGACCCTCAACAACCACAACAGAATGAAACACCACATATGCCATCCTTTTGAACAACAGAGTACAGGTATGGCATTGATTTTAGTTACACAGCGATATTTATTATGAACCGTGAAATTAAAAACAAAAACATGATTGGACACCAAGTACAGTACAGGTCGTTCTCCTTCGACCTTTTTAGAATAGTGTTCCGGACCCAAACAAAAACAACAGCAGGAAAGAGGACATATGGCATCCTTTTGAACAATAGATGACAGGTAAGGCATAGATTTTACAAAGCCATAGATAATTTTTTTGCAACTGTAAAATAAAAAAAAACATTGATTGGACACCCAGAACACTTCTTTATCCTTAGGCCTTTTTATAAGAGGCTCCCGGAGCCTCAACTGAAACAACAGCATGAAAGAGGACATATGGCATCCTTGTGAACAATTGATTACAGTTAAGGCATTGATTTTAGAATCCCAGAGATCATTTATATGACCCGGGAAATAGAAAAAAACATTGATTGGACACCCAGTACACTTCTTTATCCTTAGGCCTTTTTATAAGAGGCTCCCGGAGCCTCAACAGAAAAAACATTATGAAAGAGGACATATGTCATCCTTTTGAACAATAGATTACAGGAAAGGCATTGATTTTAGAATCCCAGAGATCATTTATATGACCCGGGAAATAGAAAAAAACATTGATTAGACACCCAGTACACTTATTTATTCTTAGGCCTTTTTAATAAGAGGGTCCCGGAGCCTCAACCGAAACAACAGCATGAAAGAGGAGATATGTCATCCTTTTGAATAATAGATTACAGGAAAGGAATTGATTTTAGAATCACAGAGATCATTTATATGACCCTGGAAATAGAAAAACCATTGATTAGACACCCAGTACACTTATTTATCCTCAGGCCTTTTTAATAAGAGGGTCCCGGAGCCTCAACCGAAACAACAGCATGAAAGAGGAGATATGTCATCCTTTTGAATAATAGATTACAGGAAAGGCATTGATTTTAGAATCCCAGAGATCATTTATATGACCCGGGAAATAGAAAAAAACATTGATTAGACACCCAGTACACTTATTTTTCCTCAGGCCTTTTTAATAAGAGGGTCCCGGAGCCTCAACCGAAACAACAGCATGAAAGAGGACATATGTCATCCTTTTGAATAATAGATTACAGGAAAGGCATTGATTTTAGAATCCTAGAGATCATTTATATGACCCGGGAAATAGAAAAAATCATTGATTAGACACCCAGTACACTTATTTATTCTTAGGCCTTTTTAATAAGAGGGTCCCGGAGCCTCAACCGAAACAACAGCATGAAAGAGGACATATGTCATCCTTTTGAATAATAGATTACAGGAAAGGCATTGATTTTAGAATCCCAGAGATCATTTATATGACCCGGGAAATAGAAAAAAACATTGATTAGACAACCAGTACACTTATTTATCCTCAGGCCTTTTTAATAAGAGGGTCCCGGAGCCTCAACCGAAACAACAGCATGAAAGAGGACATATGTCATCCTTTTGAATAATAGATTACAGGAAAGGCATTGATTTTAGAATCCTAGAGATCATTTATATGACCCGGGAAATAGAAAAAATCATTGATTAGACACCCAGTACACTTATTTATTCTTAGGCCTTTTTAATAAGAGGGTCCTGGAGCCTCAACCGGAACAACAGCATGAAAGAAGACATATGTCATCCTTTTGAATAATAGATTACAGGAAAGGCATTGATTTTAGAATCCCAGAGATAATTTATATGACCCGGGAAATAGAAAAAAACATTGATTAGACACCCAGTACACTTATTTATTCTTAGGCCTTTTTAATAAGAGGGTCCCGGAGCCTCAACCGAAACAGCATGAAAGAGGAGATGTGTCATCCTTTTGAATAATAGATTACAGGAAAGGCATTGATTTTAGAATCCCAGAGATCATTTATATGACCCGGGAAGTAGAAAAAATCATTGATTAGACACCCAGTACACTTATTTATTCTTAGGCCTTTTTAATAAGAGGGTCCCGGAGCCTCAACCGAAACAACAGCATGAAAGAGGACATATGTCATCCTTTTGAATAATAGATTACAGGAAAGGCATTGATTTTAGAAATCCACAGATCATTATTTGCAACCGTGAAATAGAAAAAAAAATTGTTTAAACACCCAGTACACTTATTTATCCTTAGGCCTTTTTTTAGCAGAGACTACAGGACCCTCCACAAAACCAGCAGCAGGAAAGAGGACGTATGGCATCCTTTTGAACAATAGAGTAGAGGTACAGCATTGATTTTACAAACCCAGAGATAATTTTGGTCAAATGTGAAATAGAAAAAAAATTTGAGCGGACACCCAGTACACCTCTTTCTCCTTAGGCCTTTTTATAAGAGGGTCCAGGACCCTCAAACAAAATACCAGCAGGAAAGAGAACATATGGCATCCTTTTGAACAATAGAGTACTGGTACGGCATTGATTTTAGAAACCCACAGATCATTTTTTTGAAAAGTGAAATAGCCCCAAAAACCATGCTTGGACTCCCACTCCAGGTTGTTCTCCTTCAGCTTTTTTATAAGAGGGTCCAGCACCCTCAACAGAAACTACTGCAGGAAACACCACCACATATGCCATCCTTTTGCACAAGCGAGTACAGGTATGTCATCCATTTTAGAAACCCAGAGATAATTGAGAGGAACCAGGAACATTTTTCTAAAAATTTGATGTGCCACCCATTACAGGTCGTTCTCCTTCAGCCTTTTTATACCATGGGCCACGACCCGCAACAGGCACAACAGCATGAAACACCACATATGCCACCCTTTTGCACAATAGAGTACAGGTATGGCATAGATGGAACACGGAGATAATTTAGAGCAACCAAGAGATGGATAAAGATGCTTGGTCGGTCCTCCTCCTTCAAATTTGTGGCATTTTGCGTTCAATTTAATGGTCCACCAGATATGAGTGGTTTGCTAATGCTAAGTTGTACAATTCGTAACAGTTTAATCACTAGTGTTATGTGCCTTATTTTTTTTATTTGAGTTTTGTACCCACAGAGCTGCAGCAGAGGCCAGAAAAATTAGGAATGTACAAATGACTGAAAAAATTGGGTATTGTTGTAGCAGCTGCTGTAGCAGCGGCCAGAAAAATTGATGTTTGTAAAAAATTTAAAAAGTGCCCTAAAAGCTTGTGGCTTGAACACTAGTTGTTGGCGGATAAGTCAAGCAAGTCCTCCGGCTTTATAACCAAAAAAAAAGGACAGCCTGTGTACCAGTTGTAGCCCAAGCCAGCTCATCTCATCATCAGGCCTTTTTTATTCAAATGTATCGCCCAATGTCAGTCCCTTCGGGATCCAGCCCTCATTCATTTTTATAAAAGTGAGATAGTTAAGGCTTTTTTGACCTAGGCGACTTCTCTTCTCAGTGACAAAACCTCCTGCTGCACTGAAAGTCCTTTCGGACAGGACACTTGAAGCGGGGCAGGCCAGAAGTTCCATTGCAAATTGGGATAGCTCAGGCCACAAGTCCAGCCTGCACACCCAGTAGTCAAGGGGTCCATTGCTCCTGAGAGTGTCGAGATCTGCAGTTAAAGCTAGGTAGTCTGCTACCTGTCGGTTGAGTCTTTCTTTAAGGCTGGATCTCGAAAGGCTCTGATGGTGCATGGGAGTTAAAAAGGTATGCATGTCCTCCATCAACAAGACGTCAGGAAAGCGTCTGGTCCTTGCCGCCGTGGTCGTGGGAGGAGGAGGATTAATTTCATCTCTTCCCCTGTTACGTTCCCGTGGTGCTGTGACATCACCCTTATACGCTGTGTAAAGCATAGTTTTTAATTTATTATGAAAATGCTCCATCCTTTCCGACTTGCGGGAATTTGGTAACATTTTAGGCACTTTATGCTTATACCGGGGGTCGAGGAGCGTGGACACCCAGTACAGGTCGTTCTCCTTCAGCTTTTTTTTACGAGGGTCCCTCAACAGGCACGAAGGCATGAAAGAACCCATTTGAACAAGGTTGGATGCCGAGCTAATCATGTCCACTTCCTCCTCCTCACTGATCTCACTGATGGTATCTTCTTCCCCCCAGCCACATACAACACCACGGGTACCAGAGAGGTGACAACAACGAGCACCCTGGGATGCCTGTTGTGCTCAGTCTTCCTCCTCCTCAAAGCCACATTCCTCCTCTGACTCCTCTTCCTCACAATCCTCTTCCTGCGTTGCCGCAGGTCCAGCAAGCGATGCTGATTCGGCTGTTTGTGGAGGTGATGGACACCACAACTCTCCCGCTTCCTCTTCACGCTCATCTACTGCCTGATCCAGCACTCTTCGCAGGGCACGCTCCAGGAAGAAAACAAATGGTATGATGTCGCTGATGGTGCCTTCGGTGCGACTGACAAGGTTTGTCACCTCCTCAAAAGGATGCATGAGCCTACAGGCATTGCGCATGAGCGTCCAGTAATTTGGAAAAAATATCCCCAGCTCCCCAGAGGCTGGCCTAGCACCCCGGTCATACAAATACTCATTAACAGATTTTTCTTGTTGGAGCAGGCGGTCAAACATTAGGAGTGTTGAATTCCACCGTGTCGGGCTGTCGCAAATCAAGCGCCTCACTGGCAGGTTGTTTCGATGCTGGATATCGGACAAGTGCGCCATGGCCGTGTAGGAATGCCTGAAATGGCCACACATCTTCCTGGCCTGCTTCAGGACGTCCTGTAAACCTGGGTACTTATGGACAAATTGTTGTACAATTAGATTACACACATGTGCCATGCACGGCACATGTGTCAACTTGCCCAATTTTAATGCTGCCACCAAATTACTTCCATTGTCAGAAACAACCTTGCCAATCTCCAGTTGGTGCGGAGTCAGCCACTGATCCACCTGTGCGTTCAGGGCGGTCAGGAGTGCTGGTGCGGTGTGACTCTCCGCTTTCAGGCAAGTCAACCCCAAGACGGCGTGACACTGACGTACCCAGGATGTAGCATAGTACCTGGGGAGCTGGGGGGGTGCCATAGATGTGGAGCAAGATGCAGACGTTGAAGAGGACTCAGCCGAGGAAGAGGTTATGGAAGAGGATGGAGTAGGAGGAGTAGAGGAGGTAGCAGCAGGCCTGCCTGCAAGTCGTGGCGGTGTCACCAACTCTTCTGCAGAGCCATGCATTCCATGCTTGTCAGAAGTCAGCAGGTTTACCTAATGCGCAGTGTAGGTGATATACCTGCCCTGACCATGCTTTGCAGACCAGCTATCCGTGGTCATATGGACCCTTGCCTCAACACTGTGTGCCAGACATGCCATAACTTCCTTTCTCACAACAGAGTACAGGTTTGGGATTGCCTTTTGTGAAAAGAAATTTCTGCCAGGTACCTTCCACTGCAGTGTCCCAATAGATACAAATTTTTTGAAAGCATCAGACTCCACCAGCTTGTATGGTAAAAGCTGGCGGGCTAAGAGTTCAGACAAGCCAGCTGTCAGACGCCGGGTAAGGGGGTGACTTTGAGAAATTGGCTTCTTACGCTCAAACATGTCCTTGACAGACACCTGACTGTGGGCAGATGACCAGGAACTGCTACGTAAGAGAGACTGAGTGGAGGATGGTTGAGAGGGGGCAAGGAGGACAGCACTGGTTGACGTGGCTGAAGATGCTGGAGCAGGAGGAGGAGGGCGGCTTTCACTTTGTGTGCTGCTTCTACTCATGTGTTCTTCCCATCGGCCTTTGTGATGGGAGACCATGTGCCTTTGCAAAGCAGTTGTACCTATGTGGCTGTTGGACTTCCCACGGCTCAGTTTCTTTTGGCACAGGTTGCAAATGGCATCGCTGTTGTCAGAGACAGACACACAAAAAAAATGCCACACTGCTGAGCTCTGCAATGACGGCATTCTGGTGGTGGCAACAGCATGCATTGATGGGCGTCGGCGTGCTGTCTGGCTGACCCGTGGTGACGATGCATGCTGTCTGACTGTGCCACTAGCTCCTTGAGACGACCTCCCCATGCTTCCAAATCGTCTCCTCCTCCTCTCTGTCTCCCCATCTGAACTTTCCCCCTCTTCTTCTTCTCTTCTAGCAGTCACCCACATGACATCCAACGACACATCATCATCAACCGCTTCACTTGTATCTGAAACATCAAGAAAGGAAGCAGCAGCGGGTACAACATCATCATCATCATCACACCGTACCTCCATGTCGGTAATGCTGCCTGACTGAGACTGATCACTATTATCTACATCCTCTATCAATGATGGTTGCGCATCACTCATTTCTTCCAAATGATGTGTCAATAACTCCTGTGACAGATCAAGTGAAGCGGCTGTGGTGCTAGTGTTGGTGGTGGCGACAGGCGGGGGAGTGGCACTGGTCACTTGAGACCTGCCCAAAGCACAGCTGGACGTAGATGGTGCGTCAAGGTTAGGAGGACTAGCAGCGGAAGCTGAAGAAGATTGGGTGTCCTGTGTTAGCCATTCAACTAGGTCCTCCTCAGAAGTTTTCGCGTCCCCCCTGGCACCCGGCGTCTGAACAATGTGCATATTTGTAGGGTCTAAAGGAATTACAGCACCACGACCACGACCACGGAACCTGCGGGGTGGCCTGCCTCTGCCTGTCTTTTTTTTTTAAAATGGACACTAACAATACTATTACACCAATTGAGTGGTGGCACTGTGAAAGTGGGCACAGTATACGCTGTGAGACTGACAACAACTAAAAAGACAGATGTTTTAAAAATCACAAATTGTTAGTTTTTTAAAATATTCCAAGTACTGTGACAACAAGTATGATTGTTTGGCACTAGTTGGCAAATGGGCCTGTCTGGCACACACGCTGGGAGAAAGGAAACTGCAATTCAATGGCACTAGGAGACTGAAGAATCACAGTCAAAACAGTTATGATTAACATAAATTCCAATCCTGTTACAATAAATATGATTGGTGGTACTAATTGGCTAGTTGGGACTGGCACACAGGCAGGCAGGAAGGAGGAAAATGCAATTCAAGGAGGGCACTAGTAGACTGCAGATTGACAGTCAAAACAGTGATGATTGACAAATTTTGCAATACTGTTAAAATAAATATGATTGCTGGCACTAATTGGATAGTTGGGCCTGGCACACAGGCTGGCAGACAGTAGAAAAGTGCAATTCAATGGCACGAGCAAACTGAGGATTAAGATCAACAATCAAAAACTTTTTAATTTTAATTAGTAACTATACTGTGACAACAATTATGATTGGTGTAAATAGTTGGCAAGACGGCCTGGCACAAAAGGCTGGCAGGCAGGAGGTAGATGCAATTCAAGGACACTAGGAGACTGATTACTGACAGTCAAAACAGTGATGATTGACAATTTTTGCAATACTGTTAAAAGAAATATGATTGCTGGCAATAATTGGCTAGGTGGGCCTAGCACACAGCAGGCTGCAAGGCAGGAGGAAAGTGCAATTCAATGGCACCAGCAAACTGAGGATTCACAACAACTATTACCAAAAAATTTTAATTTTTAATTATTAAGAATACTGTGACAACAAATATGATTGGTGTAAATATTTTTCAAGTAGGCCTGGCACACAGGCTTGGAAGGCAGTAGAAAAGTATAATTCTAGGGCACAAGCAAACTGAGGATTAAGATCAACAATCAAGAATTTTTTAATTTTAATTAGTAACTGTACTGTGACAACAATTATGATTGGTGTAAATAGTTGGCAAGATGGCCTGGCACAAAAGGCTGGCAGGCAGGAGGTAAATGCAATTCAAGGACACTAGGAGACTGATTACTGACAGTCAAAACAGTGATGATTGACAATTTTTGCAATAGTTAAAAGAAATATGATTGCTGGCAATAATTGGCTAGGTGGGCCGGGCACACAGCAGGCTGCAAGGCAGGAGGAAAGTGCAATTCACTGGCACCAGCAAACTGAGGATTCACAACAACTATTAACAAAAATTTTAATTTTTAATTACTAAGAATACTGTGACAACAAATATGATTGGTGTAAATATTTTTCAAGTAGGCCTGGCACACAGGCTTGGAAGGCAGTAGAAAAGTGCAATTCTAGGGTACGAGCAAACTGAGGATTAAGATCATCAACAATCAAGAATTTTTTTAATTATAATTAGTAACTGTGACCAACAATTATGATTGGTGTAAATAGTTGGCAAGACCTACTAGAGAGAGGGGGTATCAACGGCACTACTTAGCCTAATGTGGCTTAAATATTTCTAATTCCCTATATCGCCCCAATTTGTCCTTAATATATGTGGGGATAATTCCCCTATAAAAATATGGACTGCTAAAGGTGCTATGTAGTTTTCAACATGTGAAACTAGGTAGAGAAAGGCTCTAACTCGGCAGACTACATATATAGCACTCTTGGGGGTTAATATAGGGTATAATTCTGAATAGTATGAAAGACCTAGTTCCTTTAGGCAAAATAGAGTTACTGATGGTCTAGTGAGTTTGCGTGTTCCACGTTAAAACATAACTTTTATTGTGTCAAACAATATAAAACACTGAAAATAAATTTAAAAACACACTTAGATGCTAAAGACTCAGTGGCCAGCCTGCTCTTTGTAAGTAGATTCTAGCCTGGTGGGTTCTAGGTTATACTGGAAACCTTCTAGAGTATAATTGCAGCAAGTTAATGAACCTGATGCATACTTATAACAAGAGGTCCTGTAAAGGTTGTGTGTATATCCGTGTAATGGACCTAGCAGAGTAAAATATTCTGTAGTATTAATCTTAATAAGACATTACTTGGTTGTACACAACAGTTACTGTGTATTACAATTTAACCTGTGGTTAATACAGCTCTATTTTTATTGTATACTTTATATGCTGACATCGGGTGGTAAGATTACCTTGAATCTTATTAAAGAAGTTAATGGTGCTGTAGTCTGCAATTTTAGCCCAATGCATTCATTCTAAATGTCAGATTTAATGATAGGTTAATAATCCACATATCAACAGCTTATCAACTTATAGTTATAACGTGAACCGTTAATATCAGATGGATAAGAGAGGTGATCTTTAAATTGGTATAAATGAGCACTTTGTATACCGTGTTTTCCAGGCAGTGTTAATTCTCATTAATAAATATCATACACGCTATTACTACTCATGTACGGCTCTGTCGTTCCGTTTTAAGTATGCTGTGTTACAATTTAAATAACTGATAAAGACACATTTTGCATGTAAATTTGTAACTGTAGTATAGCGGTTGTTGCCAATGGGTGACAGAGCTGTTTGCTGATTATATAGAGAGTTTTAGGTATAGCTAACTCAAACACAAAAGCTGTTTAGTTTCTGCCCGCTCCTGCACTGCCGGTTAGACCGGTTTAAATGGGGTTACTGCTGATCACACCACTCGGTATATAGCCGATGGAGTAGATCTAACTTTACCCATTAATCATTAAATTATATGCCCGTATTGTGTGTCTAATATTTGGTTCTCAGTTTGCCGGTAAAACTATATCTGTGTCGAGTGGCTCTCACAGCTCTGCCCCAAAGCTAGATATACAGATTTAGTATCTTTTGCACATTAAGTTTGTTAAGCGATTATCGAGCGTGTAGGAACCAGCATAGTTAAATTTTGAATTTTAACCAGGATAATAACCACCAAAGGCTATTGTATAAGTAAACTTAGAGCAGGTTTGGTACTATAGCATTCTAAGGCTCATCTAAAAAATACAGGAGCTCCAGGACTCCTCACCAATTCCCTAACGTCCCTAACATGTTTCGCCCTAACGGCTTTCTCAAGACAAGGCAAGACCGCCTGGCACAAAAGGCTGGCAGGCAGGAGGTAGATGCAATTCAAGGACACTAGGAGACTGATTACTGACAGTCAAAACAGTGAGGATTGACAATTTATGCAATACTGTTAAAAGAAATATGATTGCTGGCAACAATTGGCTAGGTGGGCCTGGCTCACAGCAGGCTGCAAGGCAGGAGGAAAGTGCTATTCAATGGCACCAGCAAACTGAGGATTCACAACTATTACCAAAAATTTTAATTTTTAATTATTAAGAATACTGTCACAACAAATATGATTGGTGTAAATATTTTTTAAGTAGGCCTGGCACACAGGCTTGGAAGGCTGTAGAAAAGTGCAATTCTAGGGCACGAGCAAACTGAGGATTAAGATCATCAACAATCAAGAATTTTTTAATTTTAATTAGTAACTATACTGTGACAAAAAATTATGATTGGTGTAAATAGTTGGCAAGACGGCCTGGCACAAAAGGCTGGCAGGCAGGAGGTAGATGCAATTCAAGGACACTAGGAGACTGATTACTGACAGTCAAAACAGTGATTGACAATTTTTGCAATACTGTTAAAAGAAATATGATTGCTGGCAACAAATGGCTAGGTGGGCCTGGCTCACAGCAGGCTGCAAGGCAGGAGGAAAGTGCAATTCAATGGCACCAGCAAACTGAGGATTCACAACAACTATTACCAAAAATTTTAATTTTTAATTATTAAGAATACTGTCACAACAAATATGATTGGTGTAAATATTTTTCAAGTAGGCCTGGCACACAGGCTTGGAAGGCAGTAGAAAAGTGCAATTCTAGGGCACGAGCAAACTGAGGATTAAGATCAACAATCAAAATTTTTTTAATTTTAATTAGTAACTATACTGTCTGTGACAACAATTATGATTGGTGTAAATAGTTGGCTAGACGGCCTGGCACAAAAGGCTGGCAGTGGCAGGCAGGAGGTAAATGCAATTCAATGGCACTAGGAGACTGAATATTTGCAGTCCAAAAAATTATGATTTTTATTTTTTTATATACTGTTACAAGAATTGTGATTGTTGCCACTAATTGGCTAGTTGGGCCTGGCACACAGGCTGGCAGATATGAGTCGTGGATGGTAGGTAGGGCAGCAATTTAACACAGTATGCTGTGTAAGTGACAAAAACACAGGCCTGATAGAAAATTAAATTAGATTACACTAGCAAAATATTTTAAAATTTTAGATTTTAATATTAAAATTATGTTAAGAAGTGCAATGCACATATGACTCTATGAGTGGTTGCACTGGCTGGCTGCTACGTAGGGCAGCAATTAACAACAGTATGCTGTGTAAGTCAGATAGACAGTTAGACACAGGCCTGATAGAAAATAAAATTAGATTACACTAGCATAATGATTTAAAGACTTTTTTTTGGCAATTTAAAGAAAAAGGTTAAGCACATACATATGAGTCGTGGCTGTAAGTCAGATACACACACGCCTGATAGAAAATACTATTAGATTACACTAGAAAAATGATTGAAATTATTTTTTTTGGGGGGGGGGGGGATTAAAAAAAGGTTAAACACATATGAGTCGTGGCTCATAGACTAGGGAGGGCAGCAAGTAAACACAGTAGGCTCTGTATGTCAGCAAAACACACAGGCCGGATAGAAAATTATATTAGATTACACTAGCAAACAAATTTAAACTTTTTTTTTTTATATTAAAATTAAGGTGAAGAAGAATAGATATGAGTGCTGGGTGGCTGCCTGGCACAGACCAATTAACCAAAAGACTGAAAAAAATGAGGTATATTAATGCTGAGTGAGCCTGACAGACACAGGCCTGATAGTAAATGTAATTAGATTACACTAGCAAAATATATATATATTTTTTTTAAATTTAAAATAATGTTATAAATGGATATTAACACTGGTGGCTGCTGGCTGGCACAGAGCAATGAACCAGAGTATATGCTGTGTGACACTAGCCTGATAGAAAATGAAAAAAAATTACACTAGAAAAATAATTAAATTTTTTGGTTAGTTAAATTTAAACTAATGTTGTTAGGGAGATATCAGTGGTGGCAGTAGTCACAGCATATGCTGTGAGCCTTAAACACACAACCTGAAAGCCAGGCAAATGCTAATAAAAAAAAACGAAAAGAAAAAAAAACCGCACGAAATATAGCCCTAAAAAGGGCTTTTTGGGGTTCTGTGCTTGCAGCAGAGATGAGTGGAGTCCTTCTGGACTGTAAATACACTAGCCTAGCTATGTTTTTCCTATTAATGTCAGGAGCAAAAACACAACACGTCCTCTCATTAAGAAAGCAAGGTCGTTATGAGTCTAAAATGGCGGATTCCAAGTAGCTGGGAGGGTCTGTGAGGGAGTGTCTGATGTTGATTGGCTCTAATGTGTCAGGCGGCTGTGACATAAAGGGTCAAAGTTACCACAATGATGACACATAGGGGCGGATCGAACATCGCCATGTGTTCGCCCACAAACGCGAACAAGCTTAGTTCGCAGGGAACCGTTCGCGGGCGAACAGTTTGGGACATCACTAATGATGAATCCAGGTAGTGCACTCTCACTTGCCAACCATAAACACAGACCAGGGTGCTTAGAGTAATATTCAATTAAATCAGATAATAAGCACTCACTGGATTTAAGCACAGCACACTTTTATTAGGCAGTGACGTTTCGGGGCATTCACCCCTTCTTCAGACAACCCAAAATGTGATACAAGCAGTGTTAAATACCCAACAAGCCCCTCCCCAATCTAAATTCATCCAATCCAATAAATAAAATAAAATCAATAGGAGATGATATTACATCACTTGTATACAAACATATCATCAAAAACAAGTAAACATCAGTGTTTCATCATAAATAATACATTAGATGTGCAAGGTCTAATAAGACCTATATGTGAAGTGATATTCTGATTAGTAGAAGTAGATTTACACCTACATGGTGTCTACCTGTCGGAGTATTATAAGAAGAAGATGATCCCTAAGGGCTTTAGGATACCCACGATTGGAAGGAACAACAGTGAATTTTGTAAAAAAAATGGTGTGCTGTGTTAAATAAGTGTTCCTTAGATCTACTACTGTTGGTGGTGGAAGAAGTCAGAGCTTTACTTAATAAGGTCAAGGAAGAAATTGTGGTATTTGATACCACTAAGGGCCCCACTCTACAACAAGATCAGAGTGAAAATTGGCTAAATAAGCTTACACAACAGTTGAAAGAATATAAAGACTCCTTGATAGCCTTCAAAAATAAAAAGCTACAACAAGTCATTGAAGACTACAGGGAGAGACAGGTATACAAATGGCTCCTGAGTCCCGAAGAAAGGCAAAGTTACAGACCTAGGCGACCACGTCGCCAGAGGGTTTACACCAGGAGACAACTCAACACTGTTGATACGAGTTCGGGCTCAGATACTGACACCCCAGGAATACATGATTATGCAGGTCCTTCAACATCACAGCCACATTTTTTAGGGGTGACCACAAGATCAAGCCACCGAAAAAAGGAAGAAGACCACATCCAAGAAGGAGTGGGACTCACTGGAAGACCGTCACAACGTGGACGAATAAGGAGAACATAGTGCTGAATTTGTCTGATCGTATGCTCACTGAAGCAGAACAGAAACTCCTTAACAGAGGCTTGACTTTTGTCCCTACTCACAGACCAGATGAATTTGAAACATGGTTGGATATTCAGAAATTTAAAAGAAATCTGAAGCTGAAAGACCATTTTAAAATGATGGAAAAACACGAAATGGGAAACACTTTTAGAAACAAGAGCACTTTTGACCCTCAACACACGGCTGCCAGTATACAAACCTATACCAGACTGGTCCTACAGGATGTTGGAACAATGCCGGAAGAGAAATTTAGACATAACACCTCCAAAGAGGAACGTATGGCGATTGAGAGTTTGACTCGTGATCCCAATATAGTGATCCATAATGCGGATAAAGGTGGGGCCATCGTGGTCCTGAATTACAAGGATTACAGAGAAGAAATCCTCTCACAACTGAATGATAACCTGGTGTATCTACTTCTTGTAAGGGATCCAACTAACCAATTTCAAGAACGGATTGAGAAAATACTGCTGGAAGGTGTTGCGGACAGTTGGATTAACAAGGAGACGTATGAATGGCTGCGGGTGGCATATCCCATCTGTCCAATCCTATACACCCTTCCGAAGGTGCACAAGGGCTTGGAGAAACCCCCTGGATGCTTGATTGTGTCTGCAAGAGGATCCCTATTGAGCCCTTTGGCAAAGTGGATTGACTCATTTCTTCAACCACTAGTCAGACATATGAAATCATATGTGAAGGATTCCACTGATGTATTGGGACAACTCTCAAAGATACAAGATGTTTCTTCAGATGATTATTTGGTATCTATGGATGTTACAAGCCTATATACCATCATCCCACATCAAGATGGGATGATGGCAGTCACAGATGCTCTCTCTAGATACTCGTATGTAGGACCCAGTAGTGACTACATAATTAAGATTCTGGAATTATGTCTAACACTGAATTTTTTCAGATTTGAATTGAAATATTACCAGCAAATCACGGGGACCGCCAAGGGGTCGAATATGGCCCCCTCATATGCGAACTTATATATGGAGTACTATGAGACCAACATAATGAAGGTATATGAGTGTCCTGAAATAATTAAATATATGAGATACATCGATGATGTCCTGTTGGTTTGGAGAGGAACAGAAGAGCATTTAAACAACTGGATACAAAATCTCAATGATCTCCCACACCCGGTGAAATTTAAGATGGTGGCTAATAAAGAGTCCATTGACTTTCTGGACTTGAGAATCTTTAAGGGGAATGGACAATTGGAAACTACCATGTATCAGAAACCCACTGACAGGAATTCCCTCCTTTTGGCAAGTAGTAGCCACCCGAGATCTCTCATCAGAGCCATTCCACTGGCACAACTCTATAGAGTAGTGAGGAACAATTCTATACAGGAGAAAGGGGAGGCCCAATTGGAGGAGATGTCTACCAAATTTCTACATAGAGGTTATACATATGATGTTATCTAACAGGCCCACAGAATAGCCAAGGGGACTGAAAGGAATACACTACTCAAAACTAGAGTGGAGAAGCTGGATGAAAAACGTATGACCTGCATCACTACATATTCAACAAAAGCTGGGATTGTTGCAAGATCGGTGAAGGGTCACTGGGATCTACTGACTTCAGATCCACAATTACCATTCAAAGAATTTCTCCCACCCAGGATGGGTTATAAAAGAGAACATAACCTTCAAGATCTACTTATGAATACTGACCCAAGACATTCATACACTAAGGATACTTGGTTACAGTCCAAGAGACTGGGGTGCTTCAAGTGCCTTGGATGTACAACATGTAACTCAATGATACAGAGTAAAAAATTCCACCATCCACACACCAATAAGAGTTTTAAAATTCAACACCATCTGACCTGCTCTACTCCATATGTGGTCTACTTGCTTAATTGCACGTGTGGGATTTATTACATCGGTAAGATGGATGATGACATCAAAAAGAGGATGGCGAACCACAGGAGCGCCATCAGAATTGCACTTAAAGAAGGCAAATCGGAACAACCTGTGGCACGCCACTTTGTACAGATGAACCATACTGTGAAGGATCTGCGCTTCATCCTTATCGACCATGTACCACCATTAAGGCGAGGGGGTAATAGAAAGAACAGACTTCTACAAATTGAAGCCAAATGGATCCATAGACTGGGAACGGTACAACCTAGCGGATTAAACACAAATGTGGACTGGCACTGTTTTTTATAATATCTGTTTTTTTACATCAATTTTTTGTGATGTTTCTACCACACTACCATTTATGGTATTATTGAGAGTCCACGCACAATCCATGGTGCCCCTGTGGGCATACGGATAGTCCACTTACATTCCATCTTTCAATACCATATTCTTGGAGACATGAAGCTGTTATTCCCAGCGCAGAGATGAATAGCTGTTTGAGACTAAGACAAAAAACCTCCCTATATGTTCTGATGGGTATTAGTGGGGGGCTTTGGTATGTGGCTCTCTAGGTATGTGTAGCCTTACACTAGCATTGATGTGTGCGCAGAGCCTATGACATGAGATCAGCTTTCATATGATGGTCTCTTATTACTATTATTTGTCATTTATACTCCACATAGGATAATTGGCTTTCCCACTTATTGTCACTAGCAGCTGGGGGGTTCATGATATTTGTTACACTTATGCAATATGAGGATTTAGCCTATAATAGTCTTTGAGTGGTCTGTGAGCTTATGATAGGAGTCTTTTCCAATTTAGGTTTGACTTTGCAGAGGTTTAGTTTTGACTCATTTATTTTTATTTAGGCTAACTCACGGGACTATGTTGCTATGCCTATAATAGTCTTATATTTGTCCTGTTGTTGCAGTATAGGTCACTTGGCTTTATGCCATATAATTTGCTGCCATATGTATTTATAGGACCAGTCCTGCTTGGCTTTTACTCAGATTGACTAATGTGGGTGTCCATACATTGTTTTTAATGTTTTTAATATTTATGACAGCCTTCATGTTATTGATGTATTGAGGTCAGGTATAACAGTGACCCATTATCCTTCCACAGTGCATATAGGTGCTTGAGGTACTTTATGTGCATTCTTGTGATTGGGTACACATTACACAATATACTGAGTGCCAGCTGAACCACTGCATGTACTGTCGAGTGGATGGTAGAGGTAGTTGCCATGATAACCTGCCATCAACACGCTGCTATGAGCCGCTCCTACGTGGGCTGGTTATGTTTCACTGCCCGTTGCCATGGTAATGCCTAATACGGCTCTTGGATTGACCGGTTTCTGGTCACATGGGTTTGATGTTAGTTGGTGACCACGCTCCCCCCGTAGAACACGCTGAGCCGAGCGTGGTAAGTAATGGCGGATTTGCTTGCCGTTGTGTATTACTGTTACTCATGCTATGAATATAAGTTCCCTTTCTTGCATCTTTATTAATTTAATAGTGCCTGATGTGCTAATCCTTGATTATTGCTTAATAGTGTGTAACGAATAGTAGTGCATATTTTGATACAGTTCCATATCCACTTTTAATTTTGTCACTATTTCAGAATATCACTTCACATATAGGTCTTATTAGACCTTGCACATCTAATGTATTATTTATGATGAAACACTGATGTTTACTTGTTTTTGATGATATGTTTGTATACAAGTGATGTAATATCATCTGCTATTGATATGATTTGATTTATTGGATTGGCTGAATTTAGATTGGGGAGGGGCTTGTTGGGTATTTAACACTGCTTGTATCACATTTTGGGTTGTCTGAAGAAGGGGTGAATGTCCCGAAACGTCACTGCCTAATAAAAGTGTGCTGAGCTTAAATCCAGTGAGTGCTTATTATCTGATTTAATTATATATATATATACATACATACACATACACACACCTGCATACCTGTGTATATATATATATATATATATATATATATATATTTTATGTGTGTACATATAAATACATAAATATATATGTACACATATATAGATTAAAAATATATATCTATATATATATATATATCTATATATATACACATACATATATATCTTTAGACATGTATATATATATATATATATATATATATATATATACACACACACATACATATATATATTTAGACATGTATATGTATGTATATATATATATATATATATATATATATACACACACATACATATATATCTTTAGACGTATATGTATATATATATATATATATATATATATATATATATACAAACACATACATATACATCTTTAGACATGTATATGTATATATATATATATATATATATATATATATATATACACACACACACACACATACATATACATCTTTAGACATGTATATGCATGCATCTCTATGTTAAAGCCCTTTGCCTTTGTGTAATGTATTTTTGATGTGTTTTGTGACACTTTTATGTTTCACAAAACAGTTAACCAGAGCTCTGAAGTAGAGGTAATCATTCTAGTGTAAATGGCGATTGTGCTCAAGCTCACACGCAAACATTTGCGCTCCACTGTGTAATCTGGCCCAGTGTTAGATACATTAGTTCTACATGAGTAGTGTATTTCTTGAGTAAGTAGCGTATGAAAAACAATAACGTGGAGAGTGCCTAAAGACATTTAGTTTATGAGTTTTAGTTTTTCAGTGAAATTAAAACTAGAATTGTTTTATGACTACATTCACTGAAGAAGGGATTTATATGGTGTTATGCTCGGACACTTACATGGACATAGAAATTAAAGTTAAAATTAAAGTTTGATTTTTATTTATAAACTTTTCAGTTTATTTCTGTTACCAATCTTACTGCTTTCTATTGGAACCCTTTCTTACATCGTAAAACACTGCTCTCATATGGTGCTCAAGACACACGCTCCCTATGGGCTCAGTATGCTATGCACTCATCAAAATGAGAAAAGTTTTACAAAGGATACTAAAACAAAAATAGTTAACTGTGATAATAGAAGTGAATTGGAACTGTTAAGAATATAGTAAAGGCCCCGGATGACAGCATGGAAGAAGGGCACCTGTGACCCCACTCCCCCCCCCAGGAGTGGATTATTCCAGGTGGGTGGGGTTGGGGAACTTTGATAAGTCCCAGCACTGGAAGTGAGGTCACAGGTGTCCTTCTGGAACAGCACGGTAGGAGGTGTGTTGCGCTGACTTACCTGAAGATGGAGGCCTTGTTGCAGGAGTTGCTGTTGGTGGCGAGGAGGAATGGCGAAGGATGGATCCGGCAGCAGTTATCCACGGCTGGGGAGGCAGCCACAGCAGGTCCGGTGTTGGAGTCATCTGTCGGGAGCGGAAGACGGCCGGCCAGGAGGTCGAGGCCACCGGAACGCTTGAGCCCGGAGGTCGGCAGGAGAAGATCCGGTCGGGAGAGGAGTCAGACGGCAGGACCACAGGAGCAGGCGAGGCTGGAGAGCGGCGAAGGTCAACGGTCCGGAGCGGTAACGGAGGCCCGGTCGCGGGCCGCGCTGAGGTCTGACGTCATCACGGCACGTCAGTGGGCGGAGCCTAGGTCAGCGAGAGGACGCGGCAGGTCAGGACGGACCGGGAGAAGAGCTCGGGAGGCAGGTAAGCGGCTGAGCTATCGAAGAGGGGGCCTAACGGCTGAGTTATCGCAGATGCAGAATAGCAGTGGCAAAATGGGGCAGAAGGAAAGTGAGCGGCAGTGTGGCGCCCAATAAGACCAGAGGGGGGGGGGTTGCCGGGATAAGGCAAAACGGAGCAGGCCCAGGGGGAATGGGAGTGACGACCCCTGGGGGAGAGGTATGTGCCTTTTGTTGTAGCTTAGCGATTAGCATGCCAGCTTCGGATCCCTAATGGTTAGGGCTGCTGCTTCTGTAGCAGTAGATTGTGAGTTCGAGTCTGGCTCAGCTGCTTTGCGATTAGCTTTGGGACATTAGGTTATTATGGCTGGCCGGGGATGAGGCCACGGGGGGAGGGGGGGTACCGATACAGCCATTGGCGGTCCCGCATGCGGGCTGGAGGCATTAGGAAAAAAAATATCTTTTAGGATGGTGCTACTTTGGGGTAAATAAAAAAAAAAAAAAAAGGAATATAAAAGAGTAAAGGAAGATGGTTAAGCTATCCGGTTTATGACCCCCCCCCCCCAAAAAAAAAAGATAAATATTAAATAAGAAAGAAAATGGAGGTTTCTTGGGGTTCATTTTACAAGGTCAGGGCTAGAGGTAGTTGGTTGTTCTTATTATAGGCGGCCTCCCCTTCCCCCCCTAGCTTGGGGCAGGTAAATTGGGGCTGCTGGCTGGTCCATGGTCCTGGGGGGGCTCAGAGGAGGGTGGGGTTATACGCAGCACCAAGGGGTCCCAGGGGGTAGGACGGTCTAAGTTTTCTGGGGAGGGCTGGTGACCGGCTGTGGCCTTAGGGGCGGATAGCCGGGGGGGGCTCCAGTTACGGGGAGTGCACATGCATTGTATAAAAAAATAAATAAATAAATAAAATATATATATATATGAAATGTATGAGGGGAGGATTAAAGAGGGGGGTGTTTTATGGACGGGAGGGACACTTTTAATGATGTGTTGTATTGCAGGTGGGACCGGGGGAGAGCCGAGGGAGGAGGCTCTGGACGCCTCTGAAGGAGTCATCCCAGCACAGCAGGACAGGTGTACGGAGCCACCACTCGAGCTCAACGCCAGTGGTGACTTCGCAGATGAGGAGGATGATCCCTTAGAAGGCACCTCAGCAGGAACGAGAACGGCGAGTCAGGTAGGAGATCTGTCCGCCTTGGCGCAAATCTTACAGCTATTGTCTCCTCAACGGAGTGGGGGAGGACAGGGGACGGGGTCTCAGAGGGGAGGGTCGGGGGGTAGGGGGGCTTCTGAGGGGAGAGAGGTTATGGCTATATCTACGTTACAGGCACCAGCAGGAGGAGGCAGGGCAGATCGGGGAGTTCTGCAGCTGGACAGAACGGCGGCCACAGGAGGTGGCAGAAGGTCTAGGTCGCCGCGGAGGAGGACAAGAGGAGGCGGACCATCGGCATCCCCCACTTGGGCCAGAGTGGATAGGAGCCGGGACCGGAGCAGGTACGGCAGAGGGAGATCTCCTGCCAGGAGGGAGACGGTTCGGAGGAGACTGGACGTGAGCAGAGGAAGGGAGGAGGAAAGCAGGGGCAGAGGCCACAGGGACGAAACAAGGCCGGTGCGAGAGGAGCACTCAGAAGCTAGGCCGGTACGGGAGGAGCGCACAGAAGCAAGGCCAGTACGAGAGGAACGCACAGGAACGGTGCAGCAGCCAGCAGGTGAGATGGCTGGTGGGGCACCAGGTGTGAATGTGGCTGTGCCTGGTGAGAGGGAAGGGTTGATCTTAGGTCTGAAAGCTTTACTTGCGTCCTTTGAAAACCCGGGTGGGGGGTCCTCGGTGGCGGCGGCATGGGCCTCGCCTGGGCTTGTCCCGGCCGTGGCAGGGTTGCAAGTAGCGGTGGCAGGTTCGGTAACCCCTGCGAGCAGTGGGGGTGAAGTGATTCGGGCGCCCATGGTAGGGTCGCAAGTAGCGGTGGCGAGTACAGTACCCCCTGCGAGCAGTGGGGGAGAGGTGGTTAGGGTGCCAGAAGGGGCCCTGCGGAGACCATGGCTCTGCTCGATCAGCCCTTTAGGTATTCACTTAACCAGTGAATTGAGGGAAAAAATTGGAAAACGGGAATATATAGAGATTTTCTCCCTGTTGCCTCTGGAGTATGTGTTAGAGGTAAAGGAGGACGAAAAAGAAAAAGGGAAAAAGGAGGAGGAGGAACGGAAGAAGCGCTGGCGCAAATTACCAAAGACTTTTAGTAATTGGTCACGGGCCTTTGGCATCTTGGCAAGTGTCACATGCGAGAAGATCCCGGACCAAGGGGCTCCCTTGTTTTGTTATTACGACGAAATTTCCAGTGCGTACAGGACCTACGGGGGCATGGCTTGGTGGCGGTACGACGAGGGCTTTAGGCAGCGTTTGGCGGTTCGTCCGGAGATGCGGTGGGACGACAGAGATATGAGCATTTGGCTCGAGATTATGACCCCCTTGAGGGGTAGTCATTCCTTTCGGGGCTACGGGCAAACGGCTGGTAGCGGAGGCACTGGCGGAACTGGAGCTGCCCTCAGAAAAGGAGTATGTTTCCAGTTCAACGATGGTCAATGCAAGTTTGGGGCCTCGTGCAAATACAAGCACGAGTGTTCTGGGTGCGGGGGTGTGCACCCTTTTGCAAAATGCTTCAAGAAGGGTAAGCAAGGGACCAGGTCAGGGGACATGGGTTCAGCGGGCATGGACGCCGGTGAGGGTCGAAAAGATGGCCCCATGGCTAGAGGCCTACGCCAATAAGCGCAGACGCGCGGGGGACGCTGAGCTGCTTCTTACGGGTTTTAGCTCAGGTTTTATGATCCCATATAGGGAGGAACGGATGGAGGGTGTTCCGGGTAACTTAAAATCAGCAAGGGAGAATAATCGACTTCCTGTGGGAGGAGCGTGCAAGAGGTGTACACGCTAGGGCTCTGTGAGAGAGAGCCGAGTTCCAGCATACCCCGCCTTCAAGTCTCCTATTGCCGGGAGTGAGAGACCCGCTTGGGGAGCATATACACTGCGACGGAAGTCTCCATACCGCTACCGGGCTACCTGGTAATAGCCACGGTCACACGCACAACCCCAACCCCAGCAGTCGCACTGGAGAGAGGCTGAGGCCGGAAGGCAGAAGACCCCCAACAGAAAATAGAGAGCACACACTCGGACCGCACCACTCCGGAACACCCCTTTGAAAGGGAGCTGCATGTGGCAGTCGTCCACCCGACCTGCCTAGGAACAGACGGGAGGTGTCTCGCCTGGATCCTAGCAAGCGGAGGATAAAAGTACACAGCAGCAGGACGGCAGACAAGCAGCTGGTCACGCAAGCATTGCCTCTGCAAGAGCGGGTAAAGTAGCGTCTGTGTGTCAGCATATGAAAGTGGAGAGATCAGTGGTGCCTAAGAAGTGTGTTAAAAGGGGGGCCGAAGAGAGATCGGTCTGGCTGCTTGGGGGTACTAATGCACATTATAGTGGAGGGGTAGCTGGAGAATAAAAACTGCTAAAAATCAAGTCATAAAGCATGGAGTGGGTAAAAGTTTGTAAGCCCTGAAAGCGGTGCGCACTAACTGTAACAAGTCACAAACAGAGCAGAGAAGTGGCAAGTCTTTTTTAAATGAGGAACTGCGGGCACATTCTGCAAATCGGACAAAGCCCCGCTGAGCCATAATAAGCAAATTTGGAGGGCAGTGAGTGGGGGCTACTGGGACTGGCCTTGTTGATATCTCCTTGGAGGAGAAAGTGGCATTTACACAAATAGCAGGAGGTTTTGCCTAACTGTTTATAGGCAGCTGATGCTCATAAAAGATAAAGGAAATCTGACTGAGAAGCAAGGAACTGGCTGGTGTGTCGGTACAGCCCGATTTCTATTTTTTCCTTTTTTTTTCTGTGTATAACTGTTCAGGTTCGCCTCTCTTTCCCGGGAACCATTAGCAAAAACAGGAAGCTGTGGTGGAGGAGAACTGTGTTTTGTTTTGTTTTTGTTTTTTCTTTGGAAAAACCTCCATATTGGCACTTTATGAGGGGAGGCCAAACAGTTAAGCACTCAATTGGACAGTGGACTGGGTTGACAGGAAAATACCAGAACAATTATGATGATATATAAAAAGCAGTGGATTAATTGTGCTGCTATTTGATGTTTACTGCTGGGACATTTTTTTTTATCTTGCAAGTCTCAAAATTTATGGTGTTTTTATCTTCTCTTACTTTGTTTCTTCTCTTCTCTTCTCTCTCCCCCACCACAGTATATCTTGCATATGTGACTTTTGTTTGTAATAATATTGATGTGAAGAGACTCTTTTTACAGCATATGTAGATAAGAGCCCCCTGGAGCTAAGATAGGTCACAAGGTGGTTAAAACTTTCTGTCTAGATATTCCATAGACAATAAGAAAGGAGAAGGGGAAGGGTAGCGAGGAGGAGAGAGAGGGAGGAGAATAGAGAGGGGAGAGGGGAAGGAAAGGGGAAGATATAACACCAGCAGGTTAAGACAAGGAAAAGGGGAAAGTAGAAGAGGAAAGTTATCTGTGCTGACTGGCTAGGTGCAAGGGAGTCAGGGTATAGGATAACAGATTTAAAGAGTGTATAAATAACTTGTTTAAAGAAACCCTAGAAATACGAATTGATAGAAATATTTTGTAAAAGGACGCAAAGGGGAGCACCCAATTTGTCTTAGTTTGTGTTAATTAGCCAGGGGAGAGGACACGCAGAGAGACAGTTAGACCCTGTCTAAATATACTGAACACTTAATTTTTTTTCTATAAAAAAAAAAAAAAAAAAAAATTCTCACTTTCACTTATTCTTATAGATAACACAGGCTCTAGATAGCCTCACTTGGGCTCCTTAGGAGGAGCACCATACATATTTTTTGTTTGTTTTAGGTATTAGTGTAATTATAGTTTCACATGTAGCACCATTAGTTAAAAGGTGCACCTGATCCACGCCGGATTAGTGGAAGAGTGGTGTATTTCTCTTCCGGTTTTTTTCATTTTTTATTATTCATTTACTTATTTATTTATTTATTTTTTTCTCCTTAAAACACAAATTAAAGTTTTCACACTAAGACACCACTACACATCACTACACACCTCATGGAAAGGTATATTCCTAACTTAAAAGTCAGGTCCCCTGCGATGCCCCCCAAGAGAGACAAAAAGTCCAAGTCAGCACAGGAGATAGGCTTGGAGGATAACATGGACCCCCAGCTAGCAGGCACTGAAAAACAGCTGACACTTAATCAACTGGCAGAAATGCTGTTACCCCAATTCGATTCAGTTAAAAAGGAGATAGCTACTCTCTCTACTGAGATTAGGTCTTTTTCGAATAGAATATTAGAAGTAGAGCAAAGAATCTCAGCGGTTGAGGATAGACAAATTGCACATGACACTAATTGGGTCAATTATGAGAGCAAAATAAAAGCGATGCAATCTAAAATAGAGGACCTGGAAGACAGGTCGCGTAGGAATAACATCCGTATAATTGGACTACCAGAGTCAATCGAATTTCAAGATCTAACTTTATTTGCTTCTGTTACCTTACCACAATTGTTAGGAATGCAGCTGACAGAAAAAATACATGTAGAAAGAGCACATAGAACAGGAACAGCCAGGGAGTCACAGGAAGGTAACTTGCGCCCCAGAATGGTGATAATTAAATACTTAAATTTCCAACATAAGGTACAGATTATGCAACATTATAGGAAAACTCAGGGGTTCAAGATAGGTACGCGACCTGTCTTCCTGTTCCAAGATTTCTCAGCAGAGACCTCCTCAAAGAGGAAGATAATGGCACCTTACTGTTCTAGCTTAATCAAGGCAGGGATCCAGGCTAATATGAGGTACCCAGCCAAAATAGTAATTTTTTCAGAAGGGAATGTGACTGTTTTAAATACAGCAATAGATGCTAAAAAATATTGCTCTGAAAAAGGCATAGAGATTCGATAGGAAGTCCATATCCAATCATTAACCTGAAATAATGAAGATGTATAATTTGTTGATTACTTATTTTAGTTGCAGAAAGGGGGGAGGCTTGGACGGGGTGGAGACTTTCTTGTTTTTTTTCTCTTTTTTTTTTTTTTTTTTTTTTCTTTTCCTCCTTCGTCCTTTTCCCCTCTTTTTTATATCTTTCTGTCCACTTTTCTATTGAGTGAGCTCAGAATCTTGAGAAAGTTATGTTTTGAATGGCAGGTATACCGCCATTCGACCTTGATCTCGGAAGTGGAACAGGGCTGGACCTGGTCAGTACCGGGATGGGCGACCGCCGGGGAACCCCAGGAGCGGTAGGCATATATGTAGTAATGATAATCAGATTAGAGCCCTTCTCTGGATTGAGAGGAAGGAAGGTAACTATATTAGATAAAGGTTTTTATTATAAAATCGTAGGTTTTTATTTTTGTTGTTTTATTATGACTATAGATATTAAATGCTGAAGTGTGTATCATGGAATGTGGGAGGTGTCACATCCCCTATTAAAAGGAAAAATGTGCTTAAAATGTTAAAACGCCAAAAGCCTGATGTCATTTTTTTGCAAGAGTTGCATTTGAAGGCAGCAGAACTACAAAAGTTACAAACTAACTGGATAGCGGAAATCATAGCAACGCCATGTAATTGTAGGAAACGCGGAGTAGCTTTAATGTTTAATAGGAATTTGACATATACGATAAAAAATCAAATATTAGATTCGAGTGGGAGGTTTATGCTTGTTCAAGCTGAAATCAATAATAGACTGTGGACGTTTTGTAACATTTATGGTCCCAACGAAATTGAGATAGAATTCTGGGAAATGATAAAAAATAAATTGGTAAAATACTTAGGCCAAAACATAGTGGTAGCGGGAGACTTTAATGCGAGGTTTAGCAAAGATATTAAAGCTAAAAGATATTTGGCGTCTGCAGCATCCAGACGAGCGGGCCTTTTCGTGCGAATCTAAAACATTTAAAAATTTCTCACGAATAGACATGTTTTTGATAGAAGAGAGGCTATTGACAATGGGAATAGAAACACATATCGATGAGATAGTTATCTCAGATCATGCAATAATCAGCCTGAAATTCGAAGATAAGGAGATCAAAAATAGAAGTAGCAATACGTTTAGCTTCCCGAAATATATGTTTTTAGATGAAAAGTTTCGAAAATTTTTATCTGATAGATGGAAGGTTTATTTCAGACAGAACAGACAGGATGTGAGTAGCCCAGAAGTACTCTGGGAAGCAGGGAAAGCAGTAATGCGAGGGGAGATCAAGAACTATATGATCATAAGAAAGCGGAAGGTAACAGAGAGGGAGACTCAACTAGCAAACCAACTGAAAAACTCATATAGGAGATATGTAGCTAACCCAAATAGATCTACCTGGAACCGGTACAAAGTAGCCAAATCAGAGCGTGAGACTTTTTTCAGAGAAAAATGGGCAAAGGAGGATATCCGAATCAGGGCATTTTGCCAAGGATATCAGGGGATTGCCTCCAAGTATCTAGCAAAATTAATAAATCATAGAAAAAAAAAGAACCTAATTCCACTTATCAAAGAGGGACAGAAAATGCTTACTCAACCGACAGAGATTAGAGAGGCCTTCCATAGATACTATCAGGGATTGTATGCGTGTAAGGATATAGATAAGACAAAAATGTCCGAATTTTGGCAACAGATCAGTCTCCCAACAATAGACAAAAAAGAATTAGAACAGATGAATTCCCCGATAACAGAGGAAGTCTTAAATATGATAGACAGAATTAAAACAAACAAAGCTGCGGGGCCTGACGGACTCCCGGCAGAATTCTACAAAATTATCAAAAATGAAATCTCAGGAATATTAGTAGAACTATATAACAGCTATTTTATACATGGGAATCTGAAATCACTCTATTTCACTGACTCTACAGTGACCTTAATTCATAAGAAAGGGAAAGCTACAGAGGAACTGGGGTCATACCGTCCAATTTCGCTCCTGAACCAAGACTATAAAATCTTAACGGCTATTATTTCAGACAGATTAAAAAAAGGGATGGAAAAACTGATACACAATGACCAATCTGGATTTATTCCAGGGAGAAACCCGGTTCGGAATATGTGTAGGGTGCTGGTTAATCTAGATTATTATTATAACATCACACAGTTGTCAAACAAAAAATCACAAATGGATATGGCAATGCTTACGATCGACGCAGAAAAAGCGTTTGACGCTATAATATGGGATCATTTATTTATGTCACTTAAGAAATTTGGTTTTGAAGGAAATCTGATTCAGTTAATTAAAAAGATTTATACCAATCCTAGGTCCCAATTGTTGGTTAATGGTGAACTTTCGCAATTTATAACACTGCAAAGAGGTACCAGACAGGGGTGTCCACTGTCACCCCTGCTATTTGATTTAGCACTAGAACCATTGGCAGTTCAACTCAGGAAAGAACTAAAGGGAATAGAAGTTGGGGAACATAATGTTGTAATCTCATTATACGCAGACGACATGATGCTGTTCTTACAACAGACAAAAAAAAAACATTCCTAAATGTCTGTCAATTATCAACAATTTTACCTCATTCTCTGGATATAAAATTAACAAGGAAAAGTCAGAGTTGCTCTGGATTAATCAAACCAGAGAGAGCTTGTTACAACATGGGTTTAAAGAAGTAAAATCGTTAAATTATTTAGGTATTAAAATAAGTAAAAACCCCAAAGAATGGTATAATATGAATTTTTCTGAGTTTTTTGAGAGTCTAGAAGGAAGTCTAAGAAAGTGGAACATACAATTTCTATCACTTTCTGCAAAAATAGCTGTGATAAAAACAATTGTTTTTCCACGCATATTGTTCCTAATGCAAAACTTGCCTCTATTGATCAACAAACGAGACATAGCAAGATATAACAAAACATGCGCACAATTTATATGGGGAAAGAAAAAAAGCCGTATAGCTATCGAGAAACTTGTTCAAAACAAAAGATATGCAGGGCTCGCCCTGCCGGACATTGCAAAATATAACTTAGTGGCTTTAACGAAATTTGGAGTAGATTGGTTAACGGAAGCCAATAGTGTGACCTACTATGACATGGAAGCTACACTGCTAAAACCCTTTGATCTTAAGGCAATTTTACACCATCCTTTCAGGAGGTTGCCCAGCAATGTCAGCACGCTTTTAACTTTTGCTAATGTAGTTCGTGCATGGCAGAAACTCTGTGGTTCAGTTGGTCAAGAGGTTTACATTTCTAAATATCTGCCATTTATCGGTACTCCCGATTTCATATCTGGGATAAACAATAATGCGGCCTTTAAAATTTGGTCACAGAAAGGGTTATGTTATTTTTTCCAGTTAGTTCAGGGTGAAGGACAAGTGTTACAAACATTTGAAACATTATCCGAACAGTATCAGTTACCCAAACATACATTCTTTGCTTATCTACAAGCCCGAAGCTATCTCCTAAAAATCTTGCAAACATGTAGAATGGTCTGGGATCCAGGAATTGATTCAGGAGTGAAGTTGTACGCGGCGGGGAAAAGATCCATATCATATTGGTATAAATTATTATTAAATATATCAGGGAAAGAACAAATTAAGAAAAGGAAAGTGTTTCTTACTAAATATATCACTTCAGTGCAAGGTGAAAATATTGAAAGAAGCATTAAACTAGCAGACGCTGCAACGAGAGTAGTAAGCTGGAAAGAATCGCAGTTTAAGCTTTTAAATAATTTCTATCTAACCCCAAGGATTATGAGTAAATGGGACCAAAATGGGGATAAGAGGCATTGTTTTAAATGCCAGAAAGAAGGAGTGGATTTGCAACACTGTATTTGGGACTGCCCTAAAATCCGACAATTTTGGAACAGAATACAATTCTGGGTGAACAAGTTTGTACAAGAGGAATGTGCCCTCCAATTAAGTTATATCTTTCTTTTAAAGGAATATGGGCGATATAAAGGGGAGGGACAATTAATCAACATGGTTATTCTGGCAGCTCGTCATCTGATATTTTGCAAATGGGGAGCTCGTGAAGCCCCCACGGTAAACGAACTTGTCAACACTATTAAGCTACAAATGATTATCGAACGACAATTTCTAGTTGGGGGATCGGAAAAGGCTTTCAGGCTCTTCTTTGATAAGTGGAAGAGGGTAATTATCTCTTGGCCCCAACAGGCCCAGATTCAATTTGTCTCACCCTTAAAGAATAATGATCACTTTATGATGATGGTGGCTAATGAGGCCCTCCCTGCACTCTGGCTGTAAAAAGCTAAAACTCTGAGCGGCTCATTTCGGTGTCTTCTTGGTGGTGGTACTTCCGCCCCCCCCCCCTTTTTTTTTTTTCTCTTCTCTCTCTCCCTCACCCCCCCCCCCCCCCATTTAGGAATACCGAGAAGGTTAATGTATGTATGTAGGAATAGGTGTCATAAGATGCTCTGATTATAAGACTCGGCACAAGCATTGGAAGCGGTGGCTTCCAATCTATTTGGATAATATGATTTATACATGTAAAAATGGCTGATTTGATTTGGTTGTTGTGATGTGTGAAGTTCTCAATAATAAAAAAAAATAATGATTAAAAAAAAAAAAAAAAAAAAAAATCAGCAAGGGAACACCCGGGGGTTCTAAGAGAAAAAATTGAGAAAGAGATCCGATTGGGTAGGATGGCGGGTCCATTTGTGGAACCCCCATTCCTGGACCTAAGGGTATCTCCATTGGGAGTGGTCCCAAAAAAGGTCCCGGGTCAATTCCGCATGATCCACCACCTGTCGTACCCTAAAGGATTGTCGGTCAATGACGGCATTGATCCGGAATTGGTTGCAGTGAAATATGCGTCGTTTGACAAGGCGGTGGGGGTTAGTGAGAGCAGCGGGTTATGGGGCATTAATGGCAAAAGCCGACGTGGAGTCTGCTTTCCGGCTGCTCCCGGTTCATCCGAGGTGCCATCATCTGTTGGGATGCAGAATGGACGGAGCCTTTTTCGTGGATTTATGCCTCCCAATGGGATGTTCAATTTCATGTTCCTATTTCGAGAGATTCAGTTCTTTTGTTGAGTGGGTAGTGAAGCAGACGGCGGGGGTTTCTTCTATGGTACATTACCTGGACGATTTCCTGTTCGTGGGGCCGGCCGGTTCGGAGGTATGCGATCGTTTGGTTCGGGCTTTCGGGCAGGTGGCAGGGGATTTTGGTATCCCGGTGGCAGCAGATAAATCAGAGGGGCCCACAACGTCATTGAGTTTTTTGGGAATCCAGATGGACTCCATTAAGATGGAGTGCAGGTTACCGGAGGACAAGGTGTCTGACCTCAAATCGGTGATCGGCAGGATGCTGGCGAGAACGAAAGCTACCCTTAGGGATATTCAATCTTTATTGGGAAAGTTGAATTTTGCCTGCAGGATAATTCCCATTGGACGGATATTCTGTAGACGTTTGTCATTATTGACGACTGGAGTTTCTGAACCAAGACACCATGTCAGGTTGACGGTGGAGGTCAAAGAGGACTTGAAAGTCTGGCAAACTTTCTTGGAGGAGTTCAATGGACAAGTGATCATGCAAGAAATAGGCTGGTCGGACGACCAGCTATGCTTATTCACAGATGCTGCAGGAGCTCATGGTTTTGGCGCCTATTTGAACGGCCAGTGGTGTGCGGGCAGGTGGCCCGAAATATGGACCGAGTGGGGTTTAACCAAGAGCCTGACGTTCTTGGAATTATTCCCGTTGGTCGTGGCGTTGAAGATTTGGCCGGAGCAGCTGAGCAACAAAAGGGTTTGTTTCCATTCCGACAACCAGGGAGTGGTATGGGCAATCAACCGTTTAACGGCAAACTCACCGGCGGTGATACGGCTTCTGAGGGTGTTTGTATTGGAGTGCCTGAGATGCAACATATCTTTCAGGGCAGTGCATGTCCCGGGACGGTTTAACGTTATTGCTGACGCTTTGTCACGATTTCAGTGGGACAGGTTCCGAGAAGTGGCCCCGGAAGCGGAGCGGGATGGAATCGCATGTCCAGAGGACTTGTGGTACCTGGGTTGCCAGGAATGTTGAGATTAATCAGAGGGGCATTGGCCTCTAACACATGGAGGGCCTACGCCCGAGTGTGGAGGATGTGGGAGCGGGTGCTGCAGGAGGAGCAGTATCAAACATGCAGGAGGAGTGATTTCTTGTTATGGATGAGCTGGGTGAGTTCTTGGGAGAGGGAAGGGCTGTCGCCCTCTGAAGTGCGGAAGAGGATGGCAGCAATGGCATTCCTTTTTTGACTGCTGGGTATGGAGGATCTTACAAAAAATTTTGTGACCCGGATGGCAGTCAGAGGGATGTGTAGAAAGGGATTCCGGACGGATGGTCGGAGACCAGTTACTTTTGCTATTCTGCAGGGGTTGGTGTCGGAGCTAAATAGGGTGTGTTCATCAAGGTATGAAGTGCTGTTGTTCAGGACCGCGTTTGTATTGGCTTTCTTCGGAGCATTCAGGGTGTCGGAGCTGGTGGGAAAGAACCGGTGGGATGTGGGTGGAATGGGTAGACAGGACGTAGTGGTGACGGAAGGGACAGTTGAGCTATGGGTTAGGAGGTCTAAGACGGACCAAGAGGGTAGAGGATCAGTAGTAGTGTTGCAGGCAATTGGCGGGGAATGTTGCCCAGTAAGGGCGGTGAGGAAATACCTTGAGGTGGCCGGTACTGTGGCAGGCCCGTTGTTGGTTCATGCGGACGGAACGTCATTGTCGCGTTTTCAGTTTGTGGCAATAATGCGGAGGGTATTGGGTTTAAGGGGAATTGGGGGCCTGGATTTTGGCTCGCATTCGTTCAGGATAGGGGCGGCGACGGACGCAGCTAATTTAGGGTTGGAGACTTCGGTGATTAGGAGGATTGGGAGATGGAGATCAGAGCGATTTCGGGGGTATGTGAGACCGGGTTTGGTGCCCCAAAACGGGGGGATCTGATAACGTTTTAATTTGTTTACAGAGCCGGGGAAGTGTTGGATCGTAGGACACTCATATGTTTACTGGGCGAGAAAGGCAGCAGCAGTGAAGCCGGATGGGACCCAGTTGGGCTTTGGAAGGGACCGGCTTATCATCAGATGGTTTGGGATCAGGGGCATGAAATGGTCACAAGTGGTGGGCACGGTGGTGGAGCATGCCAGGCTTTTCTCCCCCCCGAAGGTATTGGTGGTGCACTCGGGCGGAAACGACTTGGGATGTATGCCACAGAAGGTATTAATTGAGGACATAAAAAGAAGTTTTGATAGATTGTGTCAGCTGTTTCCGGGTATGGTCCTAGTATGGTCTGAGATTGAGAGTAGAGTAGTATGGAGATCGGCGTGGGACGCAAAAAAGCTGGAGGCTTCCAGACGGAAGGTCAATAGAACCGTATCTGGGTACGTAAAGGGGCTGGGGGGTGTTGGCTTACGCCATGTAGAGTTTGAGGGGGAGTCGGGTAAATGTTTTTACCTGAAGGACGGAGTGCACCTCAATGAAGTCGGGCTACATTTATTTAATTTTACTCTTCGTGAGGGGATAGAAAAGGCCTTAGCTTTGGTTGGCGGTACTCGCTAGGGAGCGAGTTGTGGCGGAAGTGCTTGCTAGTTTCTGTTGAGGCTTATGCCTAATGGAACATGGTGGTAGTTATGTGGGGTAAGCAAAGGAATGTGAGGAACGCCCAGCCCTGGAAGGGGTGGGGGCTTAGGAGAAGATAAAAGCAAGCACTGAGGTGGATTGTAAATATTGTTGAAAAGTTAAATAAAGATGTTAATTTATTGGTTTGTTTAATAAATAAGCTGCGGCCTTTTCTCTCCCAATTAGGTGTTGTGTATTTATTGATCAAGGAACGAATAGTGGGAAAATGTGGGGTCAAGTAAAGGCCCCGGATGACAGCATGGAAGAAGGGCACCTGTGACCCCACTTCCCCCCCCAGGAGTGGATTATTCCAGGTGGGTGGGGTTGGGGAACTTTGATAAGTCCCAGCACTGGAAGTGAGGTCACAGGTGTCCTTCTGGAACAGCACGGTAGGAGGTGTGTCCCGCCCTCCCTCCCTGTACGGTGAGCTAGGTGATGTCGCAGCGCAAGCGGAAGTGCTTGCTAGTTTCTGTTGAGGCTTATGCCTAATGGAACATGGTGGTAGTTATGTGGGGTAAGCAAAGGAATGTGAGGAACGCCCAGCCCTGGAAGGGGTGGGGGCTAAGGAGAAGATAAAAGCAAGCACTGAGGTGGATTGTAAATATTGTTGAAAAGTTAAATAAAGATGTTAATTTATTGGTTTGTTTAATAAATAAGCTGCGGCCTTTTCTCTCCCAATTAGGTGTTGTGTATTTATTGATCAAGGAACGAATAGTGGGAAAATGTGGGGTCAATAGAAATCTACGTGTTGATTAATATATGTAATTCACAGGGGCATACCTACAGGGTCTCTGGGGTTTCCCCTGATACTGGGCCTGTCCTTTTAGGGGGCTAGTTGTTACTCAAGCAGAATCAGATGTTAGAGCAGCTTGTTATGTGGCTGCTGTTTTTCTGATCACTAGGGATCGCTAAACTTGTGGTGAATAAGAAATGCTGTCTATAAAAAAAAGAAACAAAGAAAGGAGGATTTACCCAGAAAGCAATACGTTTTATGGGGTAAGTGTATTAGTGTTTGGTTTATCTTAGTGCTGTAGTGTTTGCTAGGGGCGTATATGTTTGTGTGTGTATATGTGTCTGTGCATATATGTGACTTTATGTGTGTATATTTGTGTATTTGCGTATTTTTGTGTGTGTGTGTGTGTATGTGTGTGTATATGTGAGTGTATGTGTAAATGAGTGTGTATGTGTGTGTATATATGTTTGTGTGTGTGTGTATAATATATATATATATATATATATATATAAATAAATATAAATATATATATATATATATATACACACTTTGTTATTGGGCAATACCCCAGTATATATTGAGATGATGACAATTATCTAAGAGTGGGAATATGGAATACATATTTGACTGTCAGGGTACTTCTGAATAGCATAGTGTTTAGTGACTCTCTAGAATGTGTCATCATAGGGTTGCTGGAGTTTATGTGTTGTAGGCTGTGTATGTGTGATGTGTGTGTGTGTTTATGTTTGTGTGTGTGTGTATATATATATATATATATATATATATATATATATATATATCAATAAATCAATCAATCAAGCAATCAATCATTAGCTATGCTTTGGAAATTGTGCTGTTCCAATGATCAAATGAGAAGGGCCCACTAGTCACAGACTTTGCTTTGGTGCCCAGTGAGTTCTAGCTAGGTCTCTGGTAATTCGTACACAGTAATTGAAAGGACAGATTCTAAATATGCAAAGAAAAATTAAACACTGCTATACATAATTACCAGGATTTTCCATTATGCCGAAAAAGCCCAGATTTGGCAACAATTCATAGTCAATCTTCCAAATTAGTATAGTCAATCTTGCAAATTATAGGAAAGAAGCATTAGACGCGTATATTTTGCACATTTGCTTAGCTGCTTTGTTAGGGGTTGTATTTGTTTTGTGAAGGGAGCAGCAGTTAGGGAAATTTATTTTATATTTTTATATTTTTTGTGCCTTCGCTAGACATTGCGCTAGCTCAATCTGTTGTGTCTGTCATGGAACAATACACAACATACAGAATTTTTTTTACCTGGGTATGCATTATGAACTAAACTCGTTTTTAATCCAAAAATCTGGTTTATGAAAATTCTTCTAGTGAATAAAATTCCTTTCCTAACTTTCCTTTTAGTTAGTAAAAAAAATCTACTGGCATACAATAGAAAAAAGACTGCTTCTAAATTTCCATATAAATGATTCCTTTGAATGAAATTTAACATTTTTACAAGCTTCATCAAGTCAATAAACATTCCTCAAGTAAAAAAAAAGCCAATATATTTCAATATTCTCTTTTAGCCCAGTAAAAACCATGCAAAATCTTGCTTTCCTCAAATAAACCAAAACCTATAAGTTACAATGCATTATCTATAAGAATCCTACAATACAAATATACATTTAGGCTTGATTCCACTCTTTTAAAACATCTGTTTGAATGGGTTTTTGCAGTACGATAATTTGTTTTCATATCCAAAACCAGTGTCATCCATAACAAAAACTAGTTTTCTAATCATTTAATAATGACAGTTTTAATTGAGAACCCTTGTCACTGTCAGAAATCACTAGTTTTTAGCATCATTTTTGTGGTTTTCTAATCCAAGATCTTTAACATCTTGAAAAACTTTTGTCTAATTTCATACTGTAGATCTCAGATATCTGCACCGCTTTTTTGGGAGGCTGTCGATCTCACACATGTATTGTTCAGTTTATAACAAGCAATATTTTTTTCCGGTATTACTATTAGAATGTTCTTTGTTGTTATTAAGTGTTTGAGTGTTAAATAAAATGCTAGTTAGTTATTGGTTAATTGCAGACACAAATTGATTTTGTTAGGAAAATCATACTGCAATCAAACCCATAAGACAGTCCTTTGCCGATTTATTTATTTTATTATTATTCTCTGTGTTGATATACAAATTTTTTTTTTATATAGGTTTTCAAGCAGTTACCCAATCCATATGTAGAAAGTCCAGGGGTGCGATCCGATATACGGTGCAGGTTTCGGCGCAAGCGTGGAAACCTGTGCCGCTCGTAGTTTGACCTCGAACATCGAGCTATCACATATACGGCGCTGGTAGTTGCTAAAGTGCCGTAAGTCGGACAAACTAGCGATGTCAAGAAATAAGCGTAGGTACAAATTTCGGGAGTCGCCAGTGACTTACGGCACTTTAGAAACTGCCTGCACCTAAAAAAACTAACTAAAGTCTTAAATCTCCCGTAACTGTCTAACACGCCTCCCAAACATCATCCCGACACGTATACCCCTCTATCCGCAATCCCCCCTCTCACTCCTAATAATAAATATATTAACCCCTAAACCACCGCTCCCGGACCCCGCCGCCAGCTACATTAAATGTATTACCCCCTAATCTGACCCCCTACACCACCGCAAACTACATTAAATGTATTACCCCCTAATCTGACCCCCCTACACGGCCGCCACCTATATTAACTCTATTAACCCCTAATCTGATCCCCCTACACCGTCGCCACCTATATTAAATTTATTAACCCCTAATCTAATCCCCCTACACCGCCGCCACCTATATTAACTCTATTAACCCCTAATCTGATCCCCCTACACCGCCGCCACCTATATTAAATTTATTAACCCCTAATCTGAGCCCCCTATACCGCCGCCACCTATTTTAAATATATTAACCCCTAATATGATTCCCCTACACCGCCGCCACCTATTTTTAATATATTAACCCCTAAACCTAAGTCTAACCATAACACCCCCTAACTTAAATATTATTTAAATAAATCTAAATAATATTAATATTATTAACTAAATTATTCCTATTTAAAACTAAATACTTACCTATAAAATAAACAACCCTAAGATAGCTACAATATAATTAATAATTACATTGTAGCTATTTTAGGGTTTATATTTATTTTACAGGTAACTTTGTATTTATTTTAACTAGGTACAATAGCTATTAAATAGTTAATAACTATTTAGTAGCTGCCTAGTTAAAATAATTACAAAATTTCCTGTAAAATAAATCGTAACCTAAGTTACCATTACACCTAACACTACACTATCAATAAATTAATTAAATAAACTACAATTAACCAAACTAAAATACAATTAAATACACTAAACTATATTAGAAAAAAAATACTAAATTACAAAAAATAAAAAAAGATTACAAGAATTTTAAGCTAATTACACCTAATCTAAGCTCCCTAATAAAATAAAAAAGCCCCCCAAAATAATAAAATTTCCCTACCCTAAACTAAATTACAAAAGTAATCAGCTCTATTACCAGCCCTTAAAAGGGCCTTTTGCGAGGCATTGCCCCAAAGTAAACAACCCCCCCATTACAACCCACCACCTACACACCCCTACTCTAAACCCCACCCGATCCCCCCTTAAAAAAACCTAAGTCTAACACCCAAGTGCTCCTGAAGACCGGCGGAGAAGGTCCTGTTCCAGGCGGCGGTGAAGTCTTCTTCCAATCGGCAACATCTTCTTCTTCCCGGAATCAGCCGGCGCGGAGCGGTGGAGTTGAAGACCGATGACCGCGGAGCTGAAGACCGTCCACTCTGGAACTAGACCGGTGATGCTGGAACTGAAGATCGGCGACGCTGGAACTGAAGACCGCGGAGCCATGGAGCGTGGAGGATCCTCTTCATACGATCTCCTCCGTACACGGAATAGGAATTCAAGGTACTAAAAATGGCGTCCCTTGAATTCCTATTGGCTGATTTGAGCCTTCAAATTCAAATCAGCCAATCGGATGAGAGCTACTGTAATTCTATTGGCTGATTTGAATAGCCAATAGAATAAGAGCTACTGTAATTCTACTGGCTATTCTAATCTCTTTTGTGCTCTCTCCCCCTCTCTTCGCACTCTCTCCATCCCTCTTTGCTCTCTCTCTCTCCCCCATCTCTTTTGTGCTCTCTCTCTTCCCCTCTGTTTTGAGCTCTCTCTCTCCCCCATCTCTTTTGCGCTCTCTCTCCCCCCATCTCTTTGGCGCTCTCCCCCCTCTCTCTCCCCCTCTCCCCTCTCTTTTGCTCTCTCTTTCTCCCCAATCTCTTTTGCACTCTCTCCCCCCTCTAGTCCTCTCTCTCCCTCTCTCTCTCTCTCTCTCTCTCTCTCTCCCCCCCTCTCTCTCTCTCCCCCCTCTCTCTCTCTCTCCCCTCTCCTCTCTCTCTTCCCCCCCTCTCCTCTCTCTCTCTCCCCCCTCTCCTCTCTCTCTCCCCCCTCTCCTCTCTCTCTCTCCCCCCATCTCCTCTCTCTCTCCCCTCTCTCTCTCCCCTCCTCTCTCTCCCCTCCTCTCTCTTCCCTCCTCTCTCTTCCCTCCTCTCTCAATCTTGCAACTGCGACTGGCCACGCCCCCTTCACGCCCGGTCACGCCCCTTTCACGGCCATTCACTCCCGGACATGCCCCCTTCATGCTGACCACGCCCCGCTCATGCCCGGCCTCGCCCACTTCTGCAGCAGATTAGATCAGCTAGGGAGTAGGACTCAAAGGCCAGGTGTGTTTGTCCTCGTGCTGTCTCTACTGCGCATGACAGCTTCGGACAAACAAACTTGGCCTTTTATATAATAGGATGCTTTGTATTGATTACTTTTTAATTGTGTTAAAAAACTAGTAATTGTAAAAATGTGATAACAACTGAGTTTTTAGTGGATTTCCACTAAATAAGTGCATTTGTATCCTTTGTGAGGCGGCCGCTCGTGCTGTTAGGCTCTTTTTGGAGTCAGATTTATTCTTGTGAAAAATCACCACACTAAGATCTGGATTTGCATAGATCTTAGTGTGGTGATCTTTCACAAGAATAAATCAGACTCTGAAAAGAGCTGAATGGCACAAACCGCCACTTAATTCTACATTTGCATCCTCCCGAAAGGACCTCAATGCGCATGTCTCATTTAATCACTTTGGCCTAGATTGCAAATGGAGTGCAAAAATATTAATATATGAAAAAAGTGTTAGTGATAACACTGCTCAAGTTAAATCAATAGCGCTCTTATTCTTGCGCTCATGTTACAAATTGTAAGTAAAATGCAGAAACCTCAGGTGTGCTAATATCTGAAGCTGCTTGGATAGCACAGCTGTGCTAACTCCCTCACCTCATAGACTTCTATGGGGTAGGTTACAAAACTCTGTTCTGGCTTTTGCTAACTCGAAGGTGCTCTATGTCAAAGTGTGCGAAAGCCGAATGTGCATTAATAATTGAAATACCTTTGTTCTTCACATAGTAAAACATTTTATTTTTATTTAAATAAATAAATTCCATCTGTAATGTGATCTTCCAACAAACAAAAATCCAGAGAAAAAAAAATAATTATTAGGAACTTTTTAAAATAAATAAAAAATAAAAAAAACTACCAAATTTATGAAACAGTGGATGACAAGTTTTTCAGTATATCATCATGTAAGTCAATAGCCTTCTTGATTCTACAATTGTAACATCTCATCACAAACTGCTGTAATACTCTTCCAGATCCCGGATAAAATAAACAATAATACTAACTGCCCTGTCATCACTATCTCTATCAAGCTACCAAATTCTCTAGGGTACATGAGTAGAGTAAATAATGGCCCAGATTTAATAAAACTAGCATCTCATTTAAAAAAAAACACCCAAACTTGAAAATTATGTAAATCATATAGCAATCATATGTAAATCATATAACTGACACTCGTCACAATTACGGGTTGTAAAAACAGCACCGTTGCTGCATAGAACTAGTTAGGAAAGATACCAACACCACAAAAATAAATTCAAAAGATAACTTAAGGGATTACTAAATATAGTAGAATTGAATAATTAAGTAAAACACAATGCAATATAACTTTAATTGAATTTGAAATGAGCAGTTGAATATTTTCTGGAAAAAGTTAATCCAATTTTCCATCTCCCTGTATCATATGACAGCCGTCAGCAAATCACAAAATGTATATAATCAGAAAGTGTACACATTAAAAGAATGTGCACGTTTTGTTAATGAATGTGTATTTTTTTTAAATTGCATGCTCTATCTCAATCATGAAACTTAAAATTTTGACTTTAGTGTTCCTTTAACAAACTAATTAAAACAAAGTAAAACCAATGTGTATATAAAACAATCCATTTATTAAAAATAAAATTGAGGAAACCTTGTCAGCTTTAAAATAAAGATACCTCAAAGGGCATTAGAGTATTTATGAATTCCACAGGATTAAATAAGGTTTAGCTAAAAAAAACTGTCTATGCCTCTAGAATGGCCAGGAATGCCCATGACCCAACTCTCGTTCACCTCTATGTGAGACGCCTCTCGTTCTATTGAGCAAGATTATGTTATCCTAATAAAGCAACAGACGTGCACATATATCACAATTACAAATATTTCCATTACTCTTTAAAAAGTGTGTTGCTTAAATGTTGCAGTTTATGTTCACTTTGGGAGATATCAATTTGGGGCAATTATTACAATTATGGACTAGATTGCAAGTGACGCACTAACATTATATTGAGATATCGTACTTGTGCTCATATAACAAGTTGAAAAGTAAACACAAGCGCTTGAGCACAAACTAATTCCGTGCTCTTTGGGTTGGCGTGACTGAAGACCTCGCGTAAAGGTTGAGGACTAAATAAAAAGTTGCACCAAATATAACATAAATATATTAAAATATATATTGTGATATAGAGGCCAATTTAACAAAGGTCTTGCGGACCTGATCCGACAGTGCAGATCAGGTCCACAAGACCTCGCTGAATGTGGAAAACAATAGGCTCTCCGTATTCAGCATTGCACCAGCAGCTCACAAGAGCTGCTGGTGCAACGCCGCCCACTGCAGACTTGCGGCCAATCGGCCGCCAGCAGGGAGGTGTCAATCAACCCGATCGTACTCGATCAGGTTAAATTGCGATGATTCCTGTCTGCCTGCTCAGAGCAGGCGGACAGGTTATGGAGCAGTGGTCTTTAGACCGCTGCTCCATAACGTGTGTTTCTGGTGAGTCTGAGGACTCGCCAGAAACACGACCCTTCAAGCTCCATTCGGAGCTTGATAGATAGGCCTCACAGTGTGAGTATACTATACATACATATATACGCATGTAAACATATACACATTACTTCTGGTGGTGTTTGGTCATGAGCGAAAGCACTAAATAGCATGCCACCTGTAATCTGGCTCTATATACTGTATGTTAATGGCAGGAAAGCTTTTTGGTGATCTGTTAAAAAAGATAGGTGAATTGAGCCTCAATTAATTTTAAACATGCACTTGCCTTAAAGGGAAAGAAATGTCTAAATTAGATTTTAAAGATTGAGGAAGAACATGCAGAAAAAAATTCTACTTCAAATTTACTTAACTATGTTGGTATCCTTTGTAGTAGAGTAAACCCAGGTGGGCTTAGGAGAAGAAATGCACTTCTTGTACCCAGTTAAGCTCATTGGATGCACATATGTGCAACCACTAATCACCAGATATCTCCAAGTAGTGCATTGCTCCTGAGCCCACCTATACATGCATTTTGACAAAGGATGCCAAGAGAACAAAGCAAATTTGATTATAATATTAAAGTTTACAACCAGCCCCTCCACAGCTTAACAAGAAATAGCCTGATCCATGGAAAAATAAAGATCCATAAAAAAGACTAAACAAAACAGGTACTATATTGCCTATTATATATCTTTCCAATTACAATAGCCAATCAACAATCTTATTGTACAGTGAACTAACCCCCTCTACAATTAATGTATCGTCCTGCTCCCTGCTTTATGGTGCAAATCAATAAAACAGTTATCTGGCTTTTCTATGTACATACAGTATTGTTACAATATGAAGCATTGGATTTTACCTTTTAAAATAAGTGAATATTTACTACAATCTGTGTTTGATTTTGACTGATTACAATGCAACAATATCAGTAGGAAAAGGCTTTAGGATTTATTTTAAATTACACTAATTTTCTATGCTCTAAATACAGTACATCAGCAGAGGCATATGTGGGAGGCATCAGTGATACAACATACAGTTTATTCCTGGCTACTGAAATTTGACTCTTGCTCAATTCTGGAATGAATTTTCAATCAACATCTAGCATTGTGTGTAAGTTGATCTTTTATACTAAATGGCGGTTAGCAAGAAGAAATGCAGTAACAGCAGGCGCTGAAAAAATTATAGCATTATAGGCTAGATTTAACTAGGTAAGAGGGATTTTATGTCAGATTCCTGAACATTTGACAAATGCCCTCATCTGTTGACTTTATAGAACAAAGGTAGTCTGAAACTCAAGAGGCTCCCCCAAAAATTCCATTGAGTGTCTGGATCTATTTCAGGAATAAAACTCTTTGTGGGCCAAAGACAATATACTGTTACACTTTAATGTTCAGCTAGACCAGGTAGGGAAACAATGCTTTGTTATTTTTTTTTTCTTTGAAAACTCTCACAGCACAAACATATACCCCAAATTAGTAAAATAATATATTTACAAATAATGTCTCAAGGGGTGACATTGATTGATATTTATAAACAGAGATCTCAAAATGAAATAACAGAGAGTTTCTACCCCTAGAGATTTATAGGCAGAAAAATAGCACGATTATATATATATATATATATATATATATATATATATATATATATATATATATATATATATATATATATATATATATATATATATATATACACATATATACACATATATACACATACATATATATAAACATGGCATAGGTTCTTAACTGGCTGACTTCTTATGTGCAATGTTTAAGAGAATTATACGTTTTTTAGTTGGGAGCATGCACAATCAGCACATTAAACCTTTCCAAAAAGATCATCATCTGACATCAGAACACAAAAAAACAAAACCCCACACTGGATATTTACCTTAAGGCCTGTTAATGAACAAATCACATAGGAAACATTCTAAAATGTCTTTGTCCAACTATTATTAACCCTATACTCCTGGACTCTCTACTGCAATATACTCTAACCAGCACATCCACCTTATTACACTGGACCCTCAAGTTATTAACTCTGTGATTCATCACTTTAATTAATGTAACTGCATCCCTGCAATTCATTGAATTAACCCAATACCTCCTGCCTCAAGAGCATTAACCATAACTGTAACCTCCACCATTTTATAGCTATACCTCCACTCTCCCACCAATCACGATTCACAACCACATACCTTGATTCTTGTTCCAGCAATGCTTGCCCTTCAGTTTTTTTTTGGACACTGTAACAGGGTATTACATATGCCTCTACCTCACTTAAGTGTGGGCCTGCACCTCATTTCCTACTTCCCTACAGTTTTTACGAGTTATCTAAGCATCTTCTTGTTAAAATTAACATTCATCCAAGCGAGTAAATAAATCAAGATTACAACAGCAACTATTTTATTGTCATTCCAAAATATAGAGATTTTATTTCATTAATAGTATACATGTGTGTGCCAGGTTGAGAGGTTACTGTCAGTCTAGGTATGGAACTAGTAGCTGAGTACTATTAGATATAGATTAAAACTATCTCAACATACTAGACAGGCCCCTGGAATTTAAATATTAAATCTTAAGTGATCCAAAACAAAGAATCCAGAGTTATATCATTATCCAGAAGAGTCAGGGGCAAGTTAAAGGTCAGAACAAGCTGTACAGTGAAGTACCAAATCATAAGCCAAAATCAGGATAGCCAAAGGAAAGAACAAGAACATAGCAGATCAGGTCAAGTCGTAATCCAAAGAGCAGAATCAGAAACAGCAAAACCCTTGAACAAGTAGACAAAACAGCAGAAGTGCACCCCAGATTCAATATCACAAAGGGTTAAAGATTGTGCTCCATTACCATCAGCTTTACAGCTGAGGCTGCTGTAGCTTCCTGAAGCTGTGACGTATATATACCTTATGTGGCACAATGACCAATATACCGCATGATGTATATATATGTTATGTGGTACAATGACCAATATACCACATGATGTATATATATGTTATGTGGTACAATGACCAATATACCGCATGACGTATATATATGTTATGTGGTACAATGACCAATATACCGCATGACGTATATATATGTTATGTGGTACAATGACCAATATACCACATGATGTATATATATGTTATGTGGTACAATGACCAATATACCGCATGACGTATATATATGTTATGTGGTACAATGACCAATATACCGCATGATGTATATATATGTTATGTGGTACAATGACCAATATACCACATGATGTATATATATATGTTATGTGGTACAATGACCAATATACCGCATGACGTATATATATGTTATGTGGTACAATGACCAATATACCGCATGACGTATATATATATATATATATATATATATGGTATTGGGTCAAAGGGCTAAGAAAAAAACACACATGAGAGTAATTGAAAATTAAACCTAATTCTGCTGTTATTTTTCATATACATCCCTTTTAGAACACCCCCATAAGCATGTCAATAAAACTGGGTTAAGGTTTTATAATAAAAAAGTAACATTAAAATATGTCACTGGAGTTTTTTTTTTTAATTTATATATTGTGTTTGAAAAACGCATTTGAGAGTTATATTTCTCTATAAATGCACTAGTTTGTGTGAGGGGAAAATAAAACTAAGAAAGTATGCAATAGTTTTGTGGCCCCAGGAAAAAGTGAAACTAAAAATGTGTGAATCTGGGAATTCTGGTAGTGGCAACTCAAAAGAGTCCTCTAGAGGGGAGAACAGCAGGCGGAAGGTAACCTGCAACCTTGCCTAAATTAGGCCCTGTGCTACTGGACATTTGTGTGTAGCCATCAATTTATATGAGGCCCTTGAGGCTTCTATAATATTGATCTTCAAACCTAAAAACTTCTAAAATACTCATCTGTGGCCCCATGTTTTAGAAGTTGCCCTACATTACAAGTGGAGCGCAATTGAAATCAATAGCGCATAGTAACATATTTGTGCTTGAGCCAAAGCTTAGGGTGCACTAATATCTGGATGTGGGATAGCACAGGGGTGCTAAATCCCTAACATAACAGACTTCTATGGGGATGCAAAAAACTAATTTAGGTTATTACCCAATCTATAAGCCGCAGGTGTGCTAAGGCTTGAAGTCCTTTAAACAAGTATTTACTTCAGGTCTCCAAGAGCACTACATTTTCCAGTGCTACAGCACAACACATACATCCCCACTTGTAATATGAAGGACAATAGCGCACCCTGAGCTATCCATTCAATGTAAAGGATGCACTAAAAAAAAGTTGGGCACATTAAGATTCTCTGGTAAATTCTTTTACTATTCACTTGTAATACCAGATTATGTGCCGTTCTTAGCACAGGGTAGCAATATGGAGAGAGCACCCTTTGCTATAGATTGAGCTCCACTTGTATTCAAGGCCTATATTGGGTACATCTGCTGCATACCATCCAGTTTCAGTCTAATATGTATAGAAAAATGTAAAGAAACGTATAAGATATTGTCAGTCTCTCTATTCTTATATATACTAGACCAAAAGTAATATACATTCTATATGATTTTATGCAGAACATTGTTAAGATTCTTTCAAGATGAGATATATTTCCTGAAGCAATCATAGTACCAATGCAAAAACAGACATTGGAAATGATTTTGTCCATAGGGACCCTTTCAGTCTGTAAGTGATGCATTAGGAATACATTTAAAAAGTCCTTGATTGTAATTTTTTTAATCAAGTCTGTCAGTTATATGTTTAGCTATGCAAAGTTGCTAATCATATGATGTAAGAAAAACTATATTAGGAAATGCAAAGTTTTTCTTCATTACATTTTCTTAATTCTAAAACATAATGCCTGTTTTTAACTTGTATATATTTAAGGTCTGATTCTTATATTATTGTATTGTATTAGAATATTTTCATTTTCCCAGTATCTTTTAATTTTTTTAATTCAGTTAATTGTTTTAACATTTTCTAAACATTTTCTAAACAGAAGTTTTTGTGTAACTTTTCAGATATTTTTTTGTAAGTAAATTATATAATTATCCGTTTCCATAAATATAAAATTTTTTGTTCAGATTAAAAAAAAACTGGATTAGCTGAATTTCGACATATGGTTCAACATATTTTAAATCAGGCTTATTCAAAACACGTTTTTTTGGGACTTTTGTTTACGGTATAAACCTATCCAAATAATCTTGGTTACAAATAAACCAAATGGAGCGGCAGATTGTTAAATTTTGACCACAAAGATGCGACTGCTGATAGAAATACCGTTTAAGGAAATTTAATTACGAATATATGAGTAGGAAATAAAAAGAACAATTTTAAGAACAGGATTGCTAAATGCCATTTTTAGAAGTTGCAGTTGTGATTTTAATTTTCTCACATTTCCTATTAATCTCATTAGCTGCACAAGACATAATGTATAGCTCCATTAAATTTATCTACATACAGTATGTTAATTTCTCTCCTACCCAATACCAACAGTTTATACAATAGTGGAAAATATAGAATTAAATCATATATTCATATAAACATTCTAAAATGGCATCATTGACTATTTCAGAGTGTATTGCATGTTCGCAAGATAATACAATTATTACAAATCATCTTGTGATATTCAGAAACATGTTGAAAAGGCCAGTTTTGTACATTTTGTTGTCGATATTTAACTTATGGTCAGAGGGATTGTGACTGCTAATGATTATGTTGTCCATGCATTGTACGGGTGAATCCTCAAATGAAAATTATATTATCGTTTAATTTAATTGAAACCTCCCCCACGTCATAAGACCTAAAACATTTACTATAAAGCTGGATATACTTTAAGCAAAACTATTTGACTGCAGTTATTATAAAAATGCCACTGCAAATAAAAATTATCTTATTTGTTGCTGTTAAATTGTTTTAAATCAATGAACAGAACATTATTATCCAAAAAATGTATTCCACCAAGATTTTTTTTTGTTAAAGGAGATGTTTTCTGGAGGTGGGAAAGGCTTCAAAAAGTTCTAATTTAAATTAATTAAGCAGCAAATGCGCTGAAAGTTAATTTTTTCACTATTCAATAACGATTTAGCAATGCCCTTGTTAGTTGATTGATTCTAGTGCCAGTCAATAAGTTCTTGTCCAAGTCTGAACCTATAAAAACTAATTTTTGTGCTGCTGCTGGCTTTTACAAATAACACTTGCTATTACCTTACATTTTATTTGGATTTAAAGGGACAGTAAAGTCAAAATTAAACTTTTATAATTTGGATAGAAAATGCAATTTTATACAACGTTCTAATTTAGTTCTATTACCTAATTTGGTTCTTTCTCTTGGTATCCTTTGCTGGAAAGCATACCTACATAGACTAGTATTAGCAATGCATTACTAGAGATACCTGCTGATTGATGGTTGCACATATACACCTCTTGTCATTGGTTCACCCGATGTGTTCATCAAATTACCAGTAGTGCAAATGACGCCCTTAACGAATATCTGACAAAAAAACAAACAAATTATTAATCTTTAACACATTTATTTTTGTCCATGGACATGTGTACTTTATTGCACATAATTGTTATTGCTTATATATTGAGAAGAAAACTTCAAAAGGACATTAAATGACAATTATAGTCAAATAATCACATTAAATGCCGGGTCACTAGTGATAACATTACATGCTCTAACTAATTAGACACACAGCATCACAGAGTCACTAGTGATAACAATACAAGCTCTAACTAATTAGACACACAGCATCACAGGGTAACTAGTGATAACATTACATGCTCTAACTAATTAGACACACAGCATCACAGGGTAACTAGTGATAACATTACATGCTCTAACTAATTAGACACACAGCATCACAGGGTCACTAATGATAACATTACATGCTCTAACTAATTAGACACACAGCATCACAGGGTCACTAATGATAACATTACATGCTCTAACTAATTAGACACACAGCATCACAGGGTAACTAGTGATAACAATACATGCTCTAACTAATTAGACACACAGCATCACAGGGTAACTAGTGATAACAATACAAGCTCTAACTAATTAGACACACAGCATCACAGAGTCACTAGTGATAACAATACATGCTCTAACTAATTAGACACACAGCATCACAGGGTCACTAGTGATAACATTACATGCTCTAACTAATTAGACACACAGCATCACAGGGTAACTAGTGATAACATTACATGCTCTAACTAATTAGACACACAGCATCACAGGGTCACTAGTGATAACAATACATGCTCTAACTAATTAGACACACAGCATTACAGGGTAACTAGTGATAACATTACATGCTCTAACTAATTAGACACACAGCGTCACAGGGTAACTAGTGATAACATTACATGCTCTAACTAATTAGACACACAGCATCACAGGGTCACTAGTGATAACATTACATGCTCTAACTAATTAGACACACAGCATCACAGGGTCACTATACTGATAACATTGCATGCTCTAACTAATTAGACACACAGCATCACAGGGTAACTAGTGATAACATTACATGCTCTAACTAATTAGACACACAGCATCACAGGGTAACTAGTGATAACATTACATGCTCTAACTAATTAGACACACAGCATCACAGGGTAACTAGTGATAACATTACATGCTCTAACTAATTAGACACACAGCATCACAGGGTAACTAGTGATAACATTGCATGCTCTAACTAATTAGACACACAGCATCACAGGGTCACTAGTGATAACATTACATGCTCTAACTAATTAAACACACAGCACCACAGGGTAACTAGTGATAACATTACATGCTCTAACTAATTAGACACACAGCATTACAGGGTCACTAGTGATAACAATACATGCTCTAACTAATTAGACACACAGCATGACAGGGTCACTAGTGATAACAATACAAGTTCTAATTAATTAGACACACAGCATCACAGGGTCACTAATGATAACATTACAAGCTCTAATTAATTAGACACAGCATCACAGGGTCACTAATGATAACATTGCATGCTTTATCTAATTAGACACACAGCATTACAGGGTCACTAGTGATAACATTACATGATCTAGCTAATTAGACACACAGGGTTACTATACTGATAACATTGCATGCTCTAACTAATTACACACACAGCATCACAGGGTCACTATACTGATAACGTTGCATGCCCTAACTAATTACACACACAGCATCACAGGGTCACTATACTGATAACGTTGCATGCCCTAACTAATTAGACACACAGCATCACAGGGTGACTATACTGATAACATTGCATGCCCTAACTAATTAGACACACAGCGTCATAGGGTGACTATACTGATAACATTGCATGCCCTAACTAATTAGACACACAGTGTCACAGGGTGACTATACTGATAACATTGCATGCCCTAACTAATTAGACACATAGCGTCACAGGGTGACTATACTGATAACATTGCATGCCCTAACTAATTAGACACACAGTGTCACAGGGTGACTATACTGATACCATTGCATGCCCTAACTAATCAGACACACAGCGTCACAGGGTCACAATACTGATAACATTACATGCTCTAACTAATTAGACACACAGCATCACAGGGTCACTACTGATAACATTACATGCCCTAACTAATTAGACATACAGCGTCACAGGGTGACTAGTGATAACATTACATGCTCTAACTAATTAGACACACCGCATCACAGGGTCACTAGTGATAACAATACATGCTCTAACTAATTAGACACACAGCTTCACAGGGTCACTATACTGATAACATTGCATGCTCTAACTAATTAGACACACAGTGTCACAGGGTCACTATACTGATAACATTACAAGCTCTAACTAATTAGACACACAGCATCACAGGGTCACTAGTGATAACATTACATGCTCTAACTAATTAGACACACAGCATCACAGGGTAACTATACTGATAACATTACATGCTCTAACTAATTAGACACACAGCATTACAGGGTCACTAATGATAACATTACATGCTCTAACTAATTAGACACACAGCATTATAGGGTCACTAGTGATAACATTACATGCTCTAACTAATTAGACACACAGCATCACAGGGTAACTATACTGGTAACAATACAAGCTCTAACTAATTAGACACACAGCATCACAGGGTCACTATAAAGATAACAATACAAGCTCTAACTAATTAGACACACAGCATCACAGGGTCACTATACTGATAACATTGCATGCCCTAACTAATTAGACACACAGTGTCACAGGGTCACTATACTGATAACATTGCATGCCCTAACTAATTAGACACACAGTGTCACAGGGTCACTATACTGATAACATTGCATGCCCTAACTAATTAGACACACAGCATCACAGGGTCACTATACTGATAACAATGCAAGCTCTAACTAATTAGACACACAGCATCACAGGGTCACTAATGATAACATTACAAGCTCTAACTAATTAGACACACAGTGTCACAGAGTCACTAGTGATAACATTACATGCTCTAACTAATTAGACACACAGTGTCACAGGGTCACTATACTGATAACATTACATGCCCTAACTAATTAGACACACAGCATCACAGGGTCACTATACTGATAACATTACATGCTCTAACTAATTAGACACACAGCATCACAGGGTCACTATACTGATAACATTACATGCTCTAACTAATTAGACACACAGTGTCACAGGGTCACTATACTGATAACATTGCATGCCCTAACTAATTAGACACACAGTGTCACAGGGTCACTATACTGATAACATTGCATGCCCTAACTAATTAGACACACAGCATCACAGGGTCACTATACTGATAACAATGCAAGCTCTAACTAATTAGACACACAGCATCACAGGGTCACTAATGATAACATTACAAGCTCTAACTAATTAGACACACAGTGTCACAGAGTCACTAGTGATAACATTACATGCTCTAACTAATTAGACACACAGTGTCACAGGGTCACTATACTGATAACATTACATGCCCTAACTAATTAAACACACAGCATCACAGGGTCACTATACTGATAACATTACATGCTCTAACTAATTAGACACACAGCATCACAGGGTCACTATACTGATAACATTACATGCTCTAACTAATTAGACACACAGTGTCACAGGGTCACTATACTGATAACATTGCATGCCCTAACTAATTAGACACACAGCGTCACAGGATAACTATACTGATAACATTACATGCCCTAACTAATTAGACACACAGCATCACAGGGTCACTATACTGATAACTTTACATGGTCTAACTAATTAGACACACAGCATCACAGGGTCACAATACTGATAACATTACATGCTCTAACTAATTAGACACACAGTGTCACAGGGTCACTATACTGATAACATTGCATGCCCTAACTAATTAGACACACAGCGTCACAGGGTCACTATACTGATAACAATGCAAGCTCTAACTAATTAGACACACAGTGTCACAGGGTCACTATACTGATAACATTACATGCTCTAACTAATTAGACACACAGTGTCACAGGGTCACTATACTGATAACAATGCAAGCTCTAACTAATTAGACACACAGTGTCACAGAGTCACTATACTGATAACATTGCATGCCCTAACTAATTAGACACACAGTGTCACAGGGTCACTATACTGATAACATTACATGCTCTAACTAATTAGACACACAGTGTCACAGGGTCACTATACTGATAACATTACATGCTCTAACTAATTAGACACACAGTGTCACAGGGTCACTATACTGATAACATCGCATGCCCTAACTAATTAGACACACAGCGTCACAGGATAACTATACTGATAACATTACATGCTCTAACTAATTAGACACACAGCATCACAGGGTCACTATACTGATAACATTGCATGCCCTAACTAATTAGACACACAGTGTCACAGGGATCACTATACTGATAACATTACATGCTCTAACTAATTAGACACACAGTGTCACAGGGTCACTATACTGATAACATTACATGCCCTAACTAATTAGGCACACAGCATCACAGGGTCACTATACTGATAACAATGCAAGCTCTAACTAATTAGACACACAGTGTCACAGGGTCACTATACTGATAACATTGCATGCTCTAACTAATTAGACACACAGCATCACAGGGTCACTATACTGATAACAATGCATGCCCTAACTAATTAGACACACAGTGTCACAGGGTCACTATACTGATAACATTACATGCTCTAACTAATTAGACACACAGCATCACAGAGTCACTATACTGATAACAATGCAAGCTCTTACTAATTAGACACACAGTGTCACAGGGTCACTATACTGATAACATCGCATGCCCTAACTAATTAGACACACAGTGTCACAGGGTCACTATACTGATAACATTACATGCTCTAACTTATTAGACACACAGCATCACAGGGTCACAATACTGATAACAATGCAAGCTCTAACTAATTAGACAAACAGCTTCACAGGGTCACTATACTGATAACATTGCATGCTCTAACTAATTAGACACACAGTGTCACAGGGTCACTATACTGATAACATTGCATGCTCTAACTAATTAGACACACAGCGTCACAGCGTCACAATACTGATAACATTGCATGCTCTAACTAATTAGACACACAGCGTCACAATACTGATAACATTGCATGCCCTAACTAATTAGACACACAGCGTCACAGGATAACTATACTGATAACATTACATGCTCTAACTAATTAGACACACAGCATCACAGGGTCACAATACTGATAACAATGCAAGCTCTAACTAATTAGACAAACAGCTTCACAGGGTGACTATACTGATAACATTGCATGCTCTAACTAATTAGACACACAGCGTCACAGCGTCACAATACTGATAACATTGCATGCTCTAACTAATTAGACACACAGCGTCACAATACTGATAACATTGCATGCTCTAACTAATTAGACACACAGCGTCACAATACTGATAACATTGCATGCTCTAAGTAATTAGAGTATGTATAATTTTCAAATAAGGGTCCGTTTAATTCATCTTGTACTTGTCAGATTGAGTGCACTTGAATAAACGCGATTAGATAACGCACAAGTATGGTTCCATTTTCAGACTCCATTGAAGTTTATGTGGGGGGGTACATTAACCTATTTCCACTTTTTTAAATAGAACATATTCTGGTATGTGAAGAACATTGGAAAGTGAATTATTCATATTACATGCGGGTCAAAGTACTTTGGTTAAACACAATCGTGTTTGTGCGACTTGTTTCTTTCCATTTTTCGCTCTCCATTGAAGTCTATGGGGAATAAGAAAACACAGTCACAATATTCTAACTTCAGCTTTTTGTGTGCATCAACTTTTTACTTTCAACCTGTAATACGTATGGTACCCAATGCACGCTAAAAGCCGAAGTCGAGTGCAGTTAACGCAAGAGCGGGAGCGATAAATAGCACCCCACTAGTAATCTAGTCCTTAAATTGCAATGTTGCTGTTTGTCTTATTAATACTGAGAGTGAATGTACAATTTTGTCACAATTATTTTGTCTTTTGTCTGTAGCACTCTAGCAGCATACCTCATATTTTCTTTCTGAAAATGTTGATGTCACCGTGAGATATCTCTGTTTTATCCAATTTTATATTGCTTTACTGTTATATCTAATGCTTGTAATCTGCTTAACACTTCAATAAAATCTATTAAAAAAAAGAAAGAAACTAAATCATCACATTTCACCACACTAAATTCCTAACGGGATGGTATTCAAATACTAAAACACTTATTGTCATTAGTCTCAGACAAAGGAAGTGTAACCAGTTAGGTATTTTATGCCATAATTGGTGATTACAAGTGGAGCGCTAATTAATGCTCCCACTTGGGTGCCAACTCCGCTTGAAGTAAGGTTTTTGCGCACGTCAGGTAGTGCTTGTATTACAAGTTGAAAGTAGACCGTTTTCGCTCATGTCCTAACCCAAAAAAAGCCAAACTTTGAATATTGCACGCATGTTAACGTATTCCCCTTTAGAAGTCAATGGAGAAAATGTATGTGTATTGTATATAAATACTAATTATATCTAACTTGGACATCATGCTACCATACTGAATGTTCTCTATCAAGATAATTATTTTTGGGCAATGTAGGTATTTAAAATGTGATGTAATTTGCCATGCTTGGCAGAGATGTATTCTGCTCTTAATCATAATGTATGTGTGTGCTAGAGAGCTGTACAATTTTCACCATGATGTATGAAAGGTGCTCTTGATACATCTGTTAATAGTTCAGTGAAAAGAAATGCCTGAGTCCTGATTGTTGAATTTAGGTATTACAATATTTTCTTTGACTGCCAGATGCTGAAGTCTAGTAGATTAATACTGTGTCAGCAGCAATGAAGGTCCAATCATATGTTTTTACTGTGCATTTTAAAATCAAAGAAGCATTCCATCACTACATACTTTACCATGAAAAATAGCCCATTTTCCTTTTTTACATTAGCGTACAACTGCCCTGATCATTTATGCATGATCCTCTAATGTTTCCAAGTGAAAACGCAAAAATAAATCTAGTTTTTCCATTCAGGATTAGCTGTGTTCCATCATTGATTCCACACAATTGTACTTGCTTAAAGGCAGCAATCACAGAATTATCCAACTTTGGTTTTATTTTATTTGCCGCAGTTTGCTTTCAGGAGATAATTAGTAACATAATCTTACATAAATTAACCTATGAGAATTGCTATAATTTTTAAACCATTAAATTGAATCTAACACACTAAAATAAATGTGATTATATTTGAAGGAATTCCTTTACCAATTTCATCTTAAATCACTCACAGTCTCCTCAGTTCCTGTTTTATCCTACGCAAAGGTTCCCTAAAACCTGACCAATTTAGGGATAGATTAAAAGTGGTGCGCTAAATTATTGTGCTCCTGCAAATGGGCAAATTTGCCGTTTGAGAGAGCGCAATAATTAACTAGCCAATACAAGTGGCTGGTTATTGCTACCATGAGCTCGCGTTAGCAATTAGCGCTCTGAAAATTAACCAGAGATTAGATCTCTGGTCAATTTTCTAAAAGTGTCCCAAATGTCCTCAAAACAGAGGGCATTGTATTATTTTTTATTAAAACAAATCTAGCTTTTTTTTAATACAAAAATGCACTAGGCAGTTTTGGGGCTTTAAAGTTGGTGGGAGTGAGGTGTTTGAAAAAAAAAAACAGCACTGAAAAGGGCCTTTACATTGCGTTCTATGGGAACAGTGTGTTCCCATAGACCACAATGTAAAAATAAATGTATATGATTATATACATATATATTTATGTGTTAATATGTGTATATACACATATTAACACATAAATAAATATGTATATATTCATATATATATATATATATATATTTAAAAATGCTGCCCATCGCTGTTCTACTTATCTCCTTCACTGCGCGAGGCATCAGAACAACACTCCCATAAAAATGCTTTCTAGCAATGTGAACGTGAGCTTGCGTTCGCATTGCGATTAGTTTGTAATACCAGTGCACATTATCTGGTATTACAAAGTGGAGTGCTATCGCTTGCACTCAAGCGATATTTAGCACTCCACTTGTAATCTGGCCCTTAGCATTTATTTATTAACTATATGCTCACACAAGAATTGGTGAAATGGGAGAACTGGGTAAGGCAGGGGGTATGTGAGTAAATCTAGCCTTGCAATGCTTTTCCTATAAGAGGAAAGAGGCAACTTTTTGTAGTAAAGTATTGTATATAGATTTTATGTCCTTTTGTGATGCACCACTTTTACCATGTAATGATATTTTTGTAGAAGGTGTTATGGCTGAGTATCACTCTCAATATAAAGATAGCCAGTATTTCAACCATAGTGGAAATGTTTGTATTTGTCAGACACTGAAACAATTTTATTTTGCAATTTCACTGGAAAATTGTAGAGCTTCATAAAAGTTTATTAAGCCCGAACTACTTTTAGATAAAGAATGGCTTTTGCAATGGCATTCCTGAATATGGCACTACTAATAAATCAACTAAACTACAAACAGCAAAAGGCGATATATGAATTATCTGCTACAGAGAACATTTCTTAAAGTAGTATATTTTCTCTTTATTATATCAATTACTAGATCAGACTCATTCAGAGTCATGCAGATTAATGATATCTCACTATTGTGAGTTTTAAGTTTTTCAACCAAGTTGCATAGAATCAGACAAAACAATAAGATATTAATACATCATATCTTATCTCCTCATATATATTAGCAATTTATGTATTCTTGGTGGGCCTACAACACAATACACCCCTTTTACTTAATCCACTCAGCATAAGGAAATGTTTCTTATAACTATCTGTATAGATTAAACGCAATGGCCTTCTTTCGTCCATGTTGCTATGTAAAAATATTTAATATGGTGATATTTTCCCCATTGAAAGTCTTAGAGATAAATAAAATAAAAAATATATGAATGCTATCTAGTTTTTAAATTCCTTGTTAGTTTGTTCTACTCTTTCACTTTCCTTTCTCTTTCATCTTCCTTTCTTTGATGGCCTGCCATCTTCTTGAGTCCTCCCTCTGGACTCCTCTGAACCTCTAGCAGTATGTAGAAATTTATGCCAGCAGATGATTTATAAGTGACTGTCATGCATTGAATCCTCAAATCTCTGCTGGACATTACAATGCCGCTGTTTCATTGGCTATGTACTAATCATGATCATCCATGCTACAACTTCAGTAATATTAATTGGTCCCATATATGTTGAAACCCCCCACCCCCCAAAAAAAAAATGTAGGGATCCACTGGGTTACAGTAAAAATAAAAAATGTATTATTTTCCAATTAAAAATTCACATCCAGGAAAGGCAAACAACACCATACAAACAAATGAATGAAGTGGTGTGGCACTATTGGCTTACGCGTTTTGGCTAAACAGCTGTAGTCATAGCCTATAGTGCCTGTGTGTCACACCTGTTAAAATACTAGCACTTGAAACCTGATAGGTTAAAAATGAAAACACACCCTCTTCATACAACTAGTAAACCGTTGATGAGTATACCCACCCCAATGAAATACAGGAAGGAATATAACCGTGATTAGCATATATATACACAACAGGCCTCCTAGACTCTCAAATGATTAATGTAATATGTGAGATCCACCTTTCCATTGAAAGTATATAGTTGAATTGCTACAAACCTTATCAAGCTAGGAAAGTGCTGGGGCATTCATAACTAACATTTTGCCACTCTATTACACTGGCAGATTCACCAGTGACTTGTTATTACATACCAATCGTATATAACGGAATTACCGTAAGAGCTTAAAGTAGAAATGAGGGGGAGGGAGATGTACTGTAAAGAGGGACTATTGTTTCAAAAGAGCCGTCATCATAAAATGCCATAACATTAGACATTGGATATTATAAAATCAGATATTAACTTCCATAAACTATAAGGAGCTAGTAAAGCCAGTTTCTTATTGCAATATATAATACATTGAATTAATCCTAGTGGGGTTACCACTAGGTTATAAAAGCAGATATAATTGCTACTCCTATGATGGTAAAGGAAAGGCATTTATAGCATAAACCTTGAGACAGGATCTTGTCAAAGTCCATCTGCTTCCAGGGGAACAGCATGCTATTAATCAAATAAGTCATTGGACTACTTTTCCCATATATTCATGATATCATATTTAGAGTTTAATCCCTTAGGTACCCTGGTACCCAGTGTGAAGATCCAGTACGCTTCTCTCTTTTTCCAGGATGTGATCAATATTGCCTCTTCTTTTAGGTTTGCAGATTTTTTCAATAGCACACCAGGAAAAAGAGGTCATGTCACCTTTATGTAATATGCCAAAATGCTGTACAATATTGTATTGTTATTATTTTAAGTCCCTTCATAAAAATGTGATTTTAAATACATCTCTTAAGATATTATAAGTAGAATTGTATGGAAGCATACATCAGATAGGTATATTATATAAATGTAATGTTATGTATAGGCCTAATATTTAAAATGTATGGGAATACATACTAAATCAATATACGCGTGTTTGATATTGATATTCACATCTTCAGTAATATTAATTGGTCCCATATATGTTGAACATAAAATTTATTAATAATAGGAAATATAGTATATTAAGTGAACACTTAAAATATTCATTTGGCTATAATAGTATTTTTCTAACAAAGCCGTTTTCCTGCTCATGTTGCCCCCCGGTTGTTTACGTGAGAATTGCAACCAAAGGGTATTGTAGTGTCAAAGATTCTGAAATCACTATATGCATTCTCAATGAACCAATAAAAAGACAGCTCCATTAGGGCCAATGAGGGACAAGCACCGATTAAGCCGTATCCAAAATTTTCACCAATGATTAAAGAATAGAGGTGGGCTTTATGACTTGATGAAATCTCATGCACAGGAGTAAAAGGGGGCTGATGCTGCTTAAACTGACTGCTGAATTGACCTGCTGCCTTGGATTACAGTTTTTATAAAGCAAAATTTGGCCTAACATTTTATTTCCAGAATTGCACATTCTCTTTATATGACGGTGAAAATAATTTCTCTGAAAAAGCTGAAACTTTCAAATTAGTTTATTTTGTAATGTAATAATGGATATTTTATATTTTAATATATTTTAGCAAGGACATTCTTTATAGCACAGTTATACTATAGCTGTGAGTTACAAGGTAATTTATTCTTATATTTAATATTAATTCGACCAAGGGTAGTAGGTATACTGGTGTTAAATATTAATATGTAAAAATATTTTTTGTAATTTAATGTCATAAGTTAATTGCAGCTATTGCAATATATTTTAGAATTTGTTTTATTGTGGCTAAATACGAGGTTGTTTAAGGCCAGATTATTTGGCATATAAATTGGCTGTTGCATTAATAGTATACTATTTCTCTGATTATTATAAGTTCAGCATTATAACTTATAGGCTTATATAGTGGCAGTAAATTAGAGTTATTGGCTAATTATAGACTGTTCTGGTATTCTCAGTTGTCATATTTTAATAAGCAATCCATTGTGAGTAAGGTTAATTTTTAGAGATATATTTTGTGCTCTGTTTTGTATAGAGAATTGTAACACAATAAGTGTGTATAATTGTTTCATAATCTAGTTTTTATATAAATATAATTCAATGTGTCTATAAAGATAACTGATCATAACAAAGGATTAAATAATAATTTATAATAATATTGTTGTCAAATTTATAGGTATCTCAGTAGTGATATTTTGGAGTACACTACAGAGATTTAATATCTTACTGAAGTGTATTGACAAAGTTCTGCTATATTAATTGTAGATATCGCTGACAATAGTTTTATACAGTTATTAATTATCAATATTCATAATTACAATACGTAACAGGGCTAGTCATGAAACAATCTAATTTCATCTTTATAAGAAGAGTAAAATCTTTCTTAACTATTGCTATGTAATGGGATTCTATCTGTCATGTTACATATTTGATTGGAAGTGTGGTGTGGTTTACCCACATATATTGTAAAATGAATAATTTCAGTTTTTGGCAAATAGACATTCTGAGCTACAGTTTTTTAAGATTTTTCAGTCTTTTTAAACATTTACATTTCTGGGTATTGGCATTGTTGTAAACTAATTTGATGAGCAATTGGGGGTCGATCCGATAAAAATCGTCGCCCGCAAAAGCCGGCGACGCCAATATTTGCGCGGGTTTGGTATCACATATACGGCGTAACCTAGAAGTTACGCGCGTATATTTCTGCCGTCGCCCGTAGTTTTTTGGGCTATAGGCAGGTATACCAAACCAGCGCAGTTTGGTATCCAATATTCAGCATAAGGACTTACGTGGCGAAAATGGAGAAAACTTACTCCATTTTCACCTCGCCACAAAAAGCAGCCGTAAGAAGCCTTACGCTGACTATTGGAGCCCTGTAACTCCCTAAACTGGCTGCTAAAATAAACCTAACACCTAACGCATGCGCAATGTCTATCTCCCTGTCAACCGCGATCTTCTAAAATAAACCTAACACCTAACGCATGCGCAATGTCTATCTACCTGTCAACCGCGATCCCCCCCCCCCGAAATCCCTAATAAAGTTATTAACCCCTAAACCGCCGCTCCAGGACCCTGCCGCCATCTACATAAACTAACCCCCTACTGTGAGCCCCTAAAACTGCCGCCATCTACCTTATCTATCCCCTAATTAGAACCCCTTACACCGCCGCCACCTATATAAAAATTATTAACCCCTAATCTAATCCCCCTATACCGCCGCCAGCTATATTAATATTATTAACCCCTAATGTAAGCCACTTACACCGCCGCCATCTCTATTAAAATGATTAACCCCTTATTTAATCTACCTACCCCGCCGCGAGCTATATTATCTATATTAACCCTAAGTATATTATAGTTAATATAGGTATTACATTATATATATTAACTATATTAACCCTAATTATATTAGGGTTAATATAGTTAATATAGTTACTATAGTATTTATATTAACTATATTAACTCTATCTAACCCTAACACCCCTAACTAAATTTATATTAAATTAATCTAATTCATTTATAAACTAAAATATTCCTATTTAAATCTAAATACTTACCTATAAAATAAACCCTAAGATAGCTACAATATAATTAATAATTACATTGTAGCTATGTTAGGGTTAATATTTATTTTACAGGTAAATTGTTAATTATTTTAACTAGGTATAATAGCTATTAAATAGTTATAACCTATTTAATATCTACCTAGTTAAAATAATTACCCAATTACCTGTAAAATAAATCCTAACCTAAGTTACAAATACACCTACACTATCAATAAATTAAATAAACTCGCAATAGAATGCAAGCTCAATCTGATTGGCTGATTGGATCAGCCAATCGGATTGAACTTGAATCTGATTGGCTGATTCAATCAGCCAATCAGATTTTTTTAACTTAATTCCGATTGGCTGATAGAATCCTATCAGCCAATCGGAATTCGGCGGACGCCATCTTGGATGACGTCATTTAAAGGTACCTCATTCGTAGTTCAGTAGTCAGCCGGGATGGATGCTCCGCGGCGGCGGAGCGAAGAAAGAAGATTGAAGATGCCGCCGGAAGAATGAAGACTTTGCTGCCGCTTGGAGGAAGACGTCGCCGGAGGAAGAATTCTTCTTTGCCGCTTGGAGGAAGACATCGCCGGAGGAAGAATTCTTCTTTGCCGCTTGGAGGAAGACATCGCCCGGATCGGATCAGGAGTTCGGCCCGGTGTGGTGAAGACAAGGTAGGGAGATCTTCAGGGGGGTAGTGTTAGGCTTTTTTAAGGGGGGTTTGGGTGGTTTTAGAATAGGGGTATGTGGGTGGTGGGTTGTAATGGGGGGGGGTATTGTATTTGTAAGCAAAAGAGCTGAATTCTTTGGGGCATGCCCCACAAAAGGCCCTTTTAAGGGCTGGTAAGGTAAAGAGCTTTTAAATTTTTTTAATTTAGAATAGGGCAGGGAATGTTTTTTATTTTGGGGGTTTATTATTTTATTAGGGGGCTTAGAATAGGTATAATTAGCTTAAAAATCTTGTAATCTTTTTTTATTTTTTGTAATTTAGTGTTTGTTTGTTTTTGTAAATTAGTTTAGTTAATTTAATTGTATTTTTAGATAGATGTTTGTAGTTTATTTAATTTATTGATAGTGTAGGTGTATTTGTAACTTAGGTTAGGATTTATTTTACAGGTAATTGGGTAATTATTTTAACTAGGTAGATATTAAATAGTTAATAACTATTTAATAGCTATTATACCTAGTTAAAATAATTAACAATTTACCTGTAAAATAAATATTAACCCTAACATAGCTACAATGTAATTATTAATTATATTGTAGCTATCTTAGGGTTTAATTTATAGGTAAGTATTTAGATTTAAATAGGAATATTTTAGTTTATAAATGAATTAGATTAATTTAATATAAATTTAGTTAGGGGTGTTAGGGTTAGATAGAGTTAATATAGTTAATATAAATACTATAGTAACTATATTAACTATATTAACCCTAATATAATTAGGGTTAATATAGTTAATATATATAATGTAATACCTATATTAATTATAATATACTTAGGGTTAATATAGATAATATAGCTGGTGGCGGGGTAGGTAGATTAAATTAGGGGTTAATCATTTTAATAGAGATGGCGGCGGTGTAAGGGGCTTACATTAGGGGTTAATAATTTTAATATAGATGGCGGCGGTGTTAGGGGCTCACTTTAGGGGGTTATAGATATAATATAGCTGGCGGCGGGGTACGGGAGCAACGGTTTAGGGGTTAATAACTTTATTAGGTTGCGGCGGGGTACGGGAGCGGCGGTTTAGGGGTTAATAGCTTTTTTATTGTTAGTAAAGTGAGGGGGGATAGCGGATAGAGGGTTAGACGTGTCGGGCTTTGTTAGGGAGGCGTGTTAGACTTGTCGGGCTATGTTAGGGAGGCGTGTTAGACAGTGCGGGTGTTTTAGACTTTAGTCAGGTTTTGTAGGCGCCGGCAGTTTCTAACGTGCCACAAGTCACTGGCGACGCCAGAAATTTGTACTTGCGCAGATTTCTGGACATCGCTGGTTTGTCAGACTTACGGCACGTTAGCATCTGACGGCGACTTATATAGGATAGCTCGAGTTGCGAGCTGAAACTGCGGGCGACGCCGGTTCCCTCGCTTGCGCCGCAAACTGCGATCTATATCGGATCGCGCCCTTGATTTTAGAAAAGGGTCTAAATGAAATACTTGTTCAGTTTAACTGCTAATTGAAAGACATCCAGAACAGGTAAAAATAGGCAGGCTGCTCAGCTAACTCATTCCCGATTTTACAGGAAACCATTAAGAGAAAACACGCTTTCACTTTAAATAATTATTTAAATGTTTTACTAAAATATCAAAGATCACAACACAGGTCTGGCTTTAAAAACAATATAATGGAAAACTGAAATCTTCAGTTGGTACATTTTAACAGGATTACACTATTGTCTCTCTGTTTTTTCTTTCTGATGTGATTTGATGAAAACTTAGGAAGGATTCGAGGAGAAAGTTTGGGACAGTGTATCCATAAATCTTGATATTTTTATCACTGTAATTCACAAAATTGTATTGGCTTATATTTTTGTTTATCACATGTTTGGATTTTTTATTGATTGGGGATTTATCATATATTACACTTATACCATTAAAAATAATATACGTAATGAAACTTGCAACGCGTTTCTCTGCCTAAATTCAATGTCCTTTTTGCATCAGGCAGAATACAAAATACAGCTTTCATAAATGTTTAAATACACACACAACAAGTAGTAAATGGAAACATACGTGCAAACGCCTATCAAGCGCTTTAACCCCTTACCTTAAAAGATTTACTAAAATGTCTAATACTTATAGTTCTTTAAAGGTGGATTGAACAAGATTAGAGATATAATTAGTCAAATACCCAAATTGTTCAGTAGTTTACAAATTTTAGTTATTGATCTGTTACAAAGGGAATGTCACCACATCATCCACATGCAACGGCCATGTCATTAACATGTGACATTCATGTGAAGTCTACATCACAAATACATAATCGGGACCTCTTATCATTATCAAGTAACACAGATCTTGCACCATTGAGCTGTCAATCAAACCTTGTGGTCAATTTACTCATCAAGACAGTCTGCCAGTAAATATATACTGTATAATTGTTTATAGACAGAGTATTGTAAATCCAAAAAGACTCTCTCTTATTTTATTGACCCTATATCTCATTAAAAGGACAGTATACACTCATTTTCATATAACTGCATGTAATAGACACTACTATAAAGAATAAGATGCACAGATACCGATATAAAAATCCAGTATAAAACTGTTTAAAAACTTACTTAGAAGCTGTCAGTTTGGCTCTGTTGAAAAGGTAGCTGGAAAGCCCACCGCTAGTGGCAAATAAGACACTCCCCCCTCCCCCTTCTTTTGCATATGAAAAGACCCTTTACACAAACAGCAGCAAGCTGGAGAAGGTATCTGACAGTATTCACATGCAACTTTGGGGCTTGGTTAGGAGTCTGAAAATCAGAGCAATGTTTTTTAAAAATAAGCAAAACTATACATTTATTTAAAAAAAACTTTATGGGCTATATAAATAGATCATCTACAAAACATTTATGCAAAGACAAAATTAGTGTATAATGTCCCTTTAAGGTACCTTATATGTTTTCTATAGGTCTAATTGCGTAAGTATTATTTTTACAACCATGGTGTATCCTCACATGTCTAGAAACACTATGGGCTAGACTTCCCTTCTTAATATTTCTTAAATATTCCAACCACCTGGTCTTGAATTTACGACAAATGCGGCTTACATATTGGAGTCTACATTTGCACTGTAAAAATTAGAGGAGATCATTTGTGTTAAGGTTCATCCTAGTCTTAACTTTATGTGTAATTGATAACAAAATAATTTAATTCATGCCTGTTAGTTGATAAAGAACAGCATGCTGAACAATTCTCTTTTTTTAAAATATGCTTTTTATTGGGTTATCAAAACAAGACACAAAGAGAGAAAGAAAATACAACCAATAATATTTTGGCTTATAAATTTAGCTTTCATGTTGCTGAATACCTTATGCAGTCGTCCATATTTATATTATACAAACAAATTTTTTTGCTTACACCTATAGCTTCTAGGTTGCTAGGTACCTTATACAATCGTCAGAAAAAAAAGAACAAAACCTTTTCAATTTGTTACACTCAATTATATATATTGCAAGCATAACAATCATTTAATTAGAGTAAACTAAAACATAATTTAGACATTGTAGTCCTCATATATCTTAATTAAATTAGATAAGTTGTGGTGGGGGGAGAGAAAAAAAGGCAGCCCATGTATATCCACCTCTCTGCCTTCCCAAAGTTATTTAATTGATGTTTGGTAGATATTACTATATTACCCCCTTTCTATAGCTCCAAGTAAATATTCAGATCCTCAAAAGGGATAAATTATTTGCAATTGAAATTCTTGAGGGTAATATGTGATCGATTGCCCCCATTTACTAAAAAAAACGTTTTAAACTATTAACCCCTGATCCGCAATGCCCCACAACACAAACTATCTATTAACTCTATTAACCCCTAAACCACCAATAACCCACATCGCAATTAACCTAATAAATCTATTAACCCCTAAACCACCAAACCCCACAACGCAAATAACTAATCACTAAGCCCCTAACCTAACACCCCCTAAATTAACCCCATTAAATAAATTAAAATAATCCTAAATTACAATTTAAATTAAAAAAAATAACATTATTTTAAAAATAAATAAATAAATTAAGCTAAGATTACAGAAAATAAAAAAGTCTAACATTACATAAAATAATAAACAAAATTATCAAAAATTTAAAAATTAAACCTAATCCCTATGAAAATAAAAAAGCTACCCAAACTAAAAAGACCCCCTAATCCAATACTAAACTACCAATAGCCCTTAAAAGGGCGTTTTGTAGGGAATTGCCCTAAGTTAAACAGCTCTTTTACCTTTAAAAAAAAACTAAGTTACCCTAACAGTAAAACCCCCCACCCACCAAACCTCCCAAAATAAAAAACCCAATACTAAAAAAATCCTAAACTACCCATTGCCCCTAAACGGCATTTGTATGGGCATTGCCCTTAAAAGGGCCTCCAGCTCTTTTATCGCACCTAAATCCCTAATCTAAAAAATAAAAAAGTAAATAAAAGCCTAACTCTAACCCCCAGATAGGTACTCACGGTTCCTGAAGTCAGGCGGTGAAGTCTTCTTCCAAGTGGCGAGCCCTTCTATCTTCATCCAGGACTGTGGAACTGAAGACCGGCGACTGAGTAGCATGGAGGATCATCCTTGTACAATCGCCGCCGTACACTGTATAGTGAATTCAAGGTACGCGATTAAATGTGGCGTCCCTTGCATTCCTATTGGCTGATTTGATTCTTCAAATTCAAATCAGACAATAGGATGAGAGCTTCTGAGATTCTATTGGCTGTTCAAATCAGCCAATAGAATGAGAGCTGCTGAGATCCTATTGGTTGATTTGAACAGCCAACAGGATTTCAGTAGCTCTCATCCTATTGGCTGATTTGAATTTGAAGAATCAAATCAGCCAATAGGAATGCGAGGGACGCCATATTTAATTGCGTACCTTGAATTCACTATACAGTGTATGTCGGCGATCGTACGAAGAGGATCCTCCATGCTCCATGGCTCTGCGGTCGCTGGTCTTCAGTTCCGCGGTCCTGGATGAAGATAGCAGAGGTTGCCGCTTGGATGAAAACTTCACTGCCGGACTTCAGGAACCGCGAGTACCTATCTGGGGGTTAGAGTTAGGCTTTTTTTTTATTTTATTATTATTATTTTTTTTTTTCGATTAGGGATTTGGGTGCTGTAAAACAGCTGAATGTCCATACAAATACCCCTTTAGGGGCAATGGGCAGTTTATGATTTTTTAGTGTTAGTTTTTTTTTTATTTAGCGAGGTTTGGTGGGTGGAGGGGTTTACTGTTAGGGGGAACTTAGTTTTTTTTAAAGGTAAAAGAGCTGTTTAACTTAGGGCAATGCCGTAAAAAAGGCCCTTTTAAGGGCTATTGGTAGTTTAGTATTAGATTAGGGGGTGTTAATATTTTGGTGGGGCGTTTTTATTTTTATAGGGATTAGGTTTAATTTTTTATTTTTGATAATTTGGTTTATTATTTTATGTAATGTTAGACTTTTTTATTTTATGTAATTTTAGCTTAATTTAAATTTACGACTGGATTACGAGTTTTGCGGTAAGAGGGGTGCGTTGCTAACTTGCAGTTTATTCTCACCGCTCACTTACCTGCAGCGCTGGTATTACGGGTTTTTACAAACCTGGCGTTAACAGGAAAGAAATGAGTGTAGAGCAAAATTGAGCTCCACACTGCACTCAAATACCAGCGCTGCTTAAGTCAGCAATGACCTGGCTATACATGCTTGTGCACGATTTCCCCATAGAAAAAAAGCAGCGTAAAATTCAGTAACACAGCCCCATTGATTCCTATGGGGAAATAAAAGTTATGTTTACACCTAACACCCTAACATGAACCCCGAGTCTAAACACCCCTAATCTTACACTTATTAACCCCTAATCTATACTAACTAAACATTTTACCTCTGCTGGTAATTTATTTGGGGTATAATATAATAATGCTTTAAGGGAGAAAGGTTTCACTAATTGTGATTCAAGTATAAATGGGGTGTACTATTTTGTTTCAGTGATCCATTCAAGCGCAAATTTTCCTAAGCATACCCAATTGTAATATTCAATATCTGGAAGAGCCAAGCCCCCACTATTTCTGAAAATAGTTAATTTTTAATGCAAGAGTTTTTCTCCCTTTACCCCACAAATAAACTTAAAGGGACAGTCAACTCAAAAAATTTTTTTATTGTTTTGAAAGATAGATAATCCCTTTATTACCCATTCCCCAGTTTTGCACAGAAAACATGGTTACATTAAAAGGGACATTAAACACTAAATACATGCTAGATAGAATGATGCATTCAAAGTAAAGATTAGTCTGAGAATAACACGTAGATAAATTTTTTTAAACTTTAATTATATTTTTAAATATCGAAAAAATAAGTTTAAATTTTTAATGTCAATAACACAATGGGGACTGCCATGTTGTATCTTAGGTTACCAATTAGGGAAAGTTATAAATAGGTCAGAAGAGTGTACAGCCAATGGCTGTGTGGAATATAACCATGTTCTGCACTTCCATTTCTAACAGGAACTGAAAATCACACATTTCAGAATGCAATTACAGGAAAAGGGGACAAAAATAATGAAAATATATTGCAGAGTTTCTTTATATATACAATTTATCATTTTATATTACCATCTCAAAGTGTTTTATGTCCCTTTAATACACATTTTACCTCTGTGATTACCTTGTCTCTAAGCATCCTCTGACTGCCCCCTGATCACATGACTTTATCTATTGACTTGCATTTAAGCCAATTAGTGCTGTGTTGTTAGAATCCATGGGCATCAGCACAATGTTATCTATATGGCTCACATAAACTAGCTTCCCCTAATGTGAAAACCAAATACAAAAACCATGTGATCATGGGGCTGTCTTTAGGGACTTAGAAACAGACAGAAATTTAGAGGTTTAAAGGTTATAAAGTATGTTAATATAACCATGTTTTTTGTGCAAAGATGGGGAATGGGTAGTAAAGGCATTATCTATCTTTATAAACAATAACAATTTTTGTGTTGACTGTCCCTTTAAGCACAACTGTTTAAAAGAATGAATATCCTTTTGCGTGATAAACAAAGGTAGGCTCTGCATTAGATATAGCATCTTAGAGAAAAATCATCATTTTGACTAAGTTAACTCTACCAGTCAGGGAGAGTGGACATTTAGTCATGTTCAATAGATCTTTTTTAATTCTAGTCCATAATTCTGGATAATTCAGTAGATACCATTTATTAGGGTTTCTGCCTAGTTTAATACCAATATACTTAATATTATTATGTACTTCCCTGAAAGGGACTTTCCTAATGCTATCCTTGTTTTTGTACAACCACAATATTTCAGATTTACTAGGGTTTGCTTTGTAGCCTGAGAAAGAGCTAAAATCTTCCAAAATCTACACTAGAATTGGAATATTTCTTTAAGAATCCCTGACAAATAATAATAAATCATCTGCATATAGGGCTAACGTAACCTTCTCCTGGCCAATTTGTATACCGTCAAAGTCTTTCCTTAATGGTATCGCTAATGGCTCTATTGAATTGGTTGAAGAGGTAAGAGGATAGGGGGCAACCCTGTCTAGTTCTCTTTTGAAGGCAAATGTAGTCTGTCGGGGATCCATTAACCAGAATAAAGGTTTTAGGATTATTATAAATCAATTGTATAAACCTTAAGAAAGCACCATTTAGCTCAAATTTCTTTAGGGTAATAGTTAAATGGTCCCAGGAAACAGTATTAAATGTTTTTTTTGCATCTATCGCTATGATAGCCATATATTATTTTATCTTTGCTTTCCCTTTTTGGATCTTTTGCCAGTAATGCTCTATTACTATTTGTAGGTTCCTTAAATTGCTTGTAGAATTCCTACCTGTCATGAAACCAGACTGGTCTTAATGTACTAATGTACCCATGATATGTTTGAGTCTTTGTGCAATTATACTAGTCAGTTATTTATAATCCGTGTTTTGTAGAGAAATAGGTCTATACGAGTCAATCTGCTCTGGGTCTTTATCTTATATATATTATATTAGGGAGACTAAGGAGGATGTAAAGCAGTTAGAATTCATGGTTTCCTTATCAAAATAGTTATGGAACAAGTGTTCTAAATAAGTGATATCTTCATTTAAAAGTTTGTACATTTCTACTGGGATGTTTATTGATGTATTTTTAATTGCCTTACTAATTTCTTCTCTGGTGAAAGGTGCATTAATTTTATTCAGGGTTTTTTTTTTTGTTTGTCTTTTAATTTTTATTTATAACCAAAAAATGAAGGCATATGAATAACATACAAAAAGGCAAAATATGGCGTCACACAGTGTCATGTTCTTACAGCCAGCTCTGTCCCTTTAAGGATCTCTCTTTCCTTTTCTTCTGCTTCCTATTTAAGGACCTCCCTCACACTCAAACATTGTTAGATTAATTTGTAGCTTACGTGCCTACAGCACTTCTACGGATACCTCTAGCCTTTACAGCCTGTTATTTCAAGTCTTTCCCTGAAGATCGTTATCTAGCCACAGCCTGACAGCAGAAGTTTCACTTTGTCAACTCTGTGCAGGCTCTCAAGCTTTGATACACCAGTCCGGATCTCTCAGCTGCAATTCCTCTAAGACACTGAACCACACATCAACTGTTCAAGCCGGGTGATGTCATCAGCTACGGCCGAGCAGTGTTACCCGATCCGCTCTAAGTGTAACTCCTCCGGTGTCAGGTCGTATGTTTATACTGCAGAGTTATATATCATAGTTTGACTACTGTGCATTTACTACCTTTGAATTGATCTCGTTAGCCAGTCATACATGCTTACTCTCTGATTCCAAGTGTTCTCAGTGGCGCTGTAATCCGCATACAGTTGCAGTTACAACTTAAGTGATATACTTAGTAACTCTTTTGCTTATGCCTAGCTAACTTCAATCTCTCATTCTCCATATGTGCTGATTAAGAGTGGTGGGCAAAATTAAGTCACAGCATTAACAACCTACAGAGATTCCTCTAGTTAACCTCGTGACACATCATACTCATTTAAGAAACAAGTTTGTCTCTGCATAATTTGCTCTGCTACATAACAGACAGAGGAACATACAGGGAGTGCATAATTATTAGGCAAGTTGTATTTTTGAGGATTAATTTTATTATTGAACAACAACCATGTTCTCAATGAACCCAAAAAACTCATTAATATCAAAGCTGAATAGTTTTGGAAGTAGTTTTTAGTTTGTGTTTAGTTATAGCTATTTTAGGGGGATATCTGTGTGTGCAAGTGACTATTACTGTGCATAATTATTAGGCAACTTAACAAAAAACAAATATATACCCATTTCAATTATTTATTTTTACCAGTGAAACCAATATAACATCTCAACATTCACAAATATACATTTCTGACATTCAAAAACAAAACAAAAACAAATCAGTGACCAATATAGCCACCTTTCTTTGCAAGGACACTCAAAAGCCTGCCATCCATGGATTCTGTCAGTGTTTTGATCTGTTCACCATCACAATTGCGTGCAGCAGCAACCACAGCCTCCCAGACACTGTTCAGAGAGGTGTACTGTTTTCCCTCCTTGTAAATCTCACATTTGATGATGGACCACAGGTTCTCAATGGAGTTCAGATCAGGTGAACAAGGAGGCCATGTCATTAGATTTTCTTCTTTTATACCCTTTCTTGCCAGCCACGCTGTGGAGTACTTGGACGCGTGTGATGGAGCATTGTCCTGCATGAAAATCATGTTTTTCTTGAAGGATGCAGACTTCTTCCTGTTCCACTGCTTGAAGAAGGTGTCTTCCAGAAACTGGCAGTAGGACTGGGAGTTGAGCTTGACTCCATCCTCAACCCGAAAAGGCCCCACAAGCTCATCTTTGATGATACCAGCCCAAACCAGTACTCCACCTCCACCTTTACCAATCCAGCCACGGGCCCATCCATCTGGCCCATCAAGACTCACTCTCATTTCATCAGTCCATAAAACCTTAGAAAAATCAGTCTTCAGATATTTCTTGGCCCAGTCTTGACGTTTCAGCTTGTGTGTCTTGTTCAGTGGTGGTCGCCTTTCAGCCTCTCTTACCTTGGCCATGTCTCTGAGTATTGCACACCTTGTGCTTTTGGGCACTCCAGTGATGTTGCAGCTCTGAAATATGGCCAAACTGGTGGCAAGTGGCATCTTGGCAGCTGCACGCTTGACTTTTCTCAGTTCATGGGCAGTTATTTTGCGCCTTGGTTTTTCCACACGCTTCTTGCAACCCTGTTGACTATTTTGAATGAAACGCTTGATTGTTCGATGATCACGCTTCAGAAGCTTTGCAATTTTAAGAGTGCTGCATCCCTCTGCAAGATATCTCACTATTTTTGACTTTTCTGAGCCTGTCAAGTCCTTCTTTTGACCCATTTTGCCAAAGGAAAGGAAGTTGCCTAATAATTATGCACACCTGATATAGGGTGTTGATGTCATTAGACCACACCCCTTTTCATTACAGAGATGCACATCCCCTAATATGCTTAATTGGTAGTAGGCTTTGGAGCCTATACAGCTTGGAGTAAGACAACATGCATAAAGATGATGTGGTCAAAATACTCATTTGCCTAATAATTCTGCACTCCCTGTATAAAATACCTTTACACACAGGACCCAAATCATTAAATGAGAAAATGTATTAACTGCCTTATCAAGAGCTCGACTGTCACCATTGATCGTGTTTTATACTATACAAATCCATAAATCATGAAATCACATAACAACAACAATAAAACAACAAATGACAACAGAGAGAAAAAAAAGGGGGGAAGAAAGGGGAATTGTGGGGTAGTCCCCCTCTCTCACTCACTCCCAGCATCCAACCAAAAGTTGGGAAGATGTCCGGCATAGATATTTAATTGGACAAAAGGGGATTTAACCAATGGGTTTAACTAACACCCTTTGCACTGATTCTTGTAATGTTCATCCGAGGGGTTCGACAAGTTGTACTGTTCTATCGAACATTGTGTAATCAGAGCATTTTTAAACTGAGAATTTAGGCCTAGCATGGGATTACCAGAGTTTTAAAATAAAATTACAACCAATTAATATGATTGTGTTTATAAGATTAAAATTTTTAGGGGCACCTTGAAATTTAGCAAGAAAAAAAAACCTCAACTGGTTTAATATAGTAATCCAACAATAATACTGAGTTCATCCAATATAACACTTTATGTCAAAACATCTGATTTATACCATCTAGATAAGGTATCTGGAGTCCTTAGACTTATCTTGATCTGTGACTCTCTCCATACCGTCAAAACTCACGCTTGTTCAGTTATTTTAAAACTATCCATTATGGTCTGGACGTTAATCTCAGGAAAAATTGTAATCCACTTTGTCACTATATCATTAATTTGTTCAGATGAGCCAAAAAAGATGTAACCAGGTATGTCCAGAGGGCAGCAGCACCCACAATGTGTCACCTCTGGTGTTTCTAAACCCCGTAGTCAGCGGGGGTCAACCAGGAATAGATCCGAAGTCGGAATCCTAAAGCACCACACCAGGCTCCAATAGGATACTGCAGGTAGGTGAACAACCAAACAGGAGTGCCAAACAGCTGCGGTAGAATGCTTAGGAGCCCATTCTCTCTTAATTAAGCTGGGTAATGTATACAGAGGGCCGCGGGATTTGCCCGTCCCTCCGTAATATGCTTCAGTCAGCGTTAAGGTCCGGGCTGAGTGCCCAAAGAAAGAACACCTGAGGCTTCTCCACAACAGTGTTAGGGTTACTTGCAGGGGGCTAGGGGATTTACTCGACCCTTCTGCAGAAGTGGAGTAAAGTTGTAGGTCCCCGGCTAGTGTTCATCGGCTGTTCTATTCAAGGCACAGTAGCGAGCCCTGCTCTATTATAATAACCTTGGCTTCCCAGTATTGTTACTGCTCTCAATTCAGCCGCAATTCCCATCCCGCACCTGCGGGGTATTCTATTCATAGACCAAGCCAGGTTATCTATGAAACCGGGAAACCAGCAAAAAAGACTGCAGGGCGTTTAACGTAAGAAGCATTTTTAAGAAAGGTAGGGATATAGGTAGAGTTCTTAAGCCACCAAGCACATTTAGGGCTGTAGGTAGGACTTCCACAGCTTGATCCAGAGATCCAATATCCGAGCCAAACACACTTGGTGCGGCAAAGGAAAGCTGCTGTAGGGTTGGAAGATGGCAGGTGTCTCAAACGTTGAGATTCAGAGCAACGGTAGCTACCTGCTGCTACCTGTTCGCTCCGCACCCAGTCGGAAGTCCCCAGTCATTATTCAGGTTTTCTAAAGTGATACATGGGGTTTGAATTTTGTCCCAAAAATACTGCTTAATATTAAGATCAATTGTAGTAGCAGAGAAAAAATTTCTGAAAAAGTTAGCTATGTGGTTGTTGTATATCTTGGATATTATACCATTTATTGCCATCTATTTTAAGGACTTCGATTAAGCATTTATTTATTTTTAAGCTTAACTAAAATGGCAAGATATTTTCCAGCCTTCCCCCATGTCTATAAAATAATGTTCTAGTTCTCAATTCCTCTAATTAGTTTTTTTTTATTTAAGAAGATCTCCCTTTTTAGATAATAAGTATTTCTCCCAATATTTCTTGATAGGATTGCTAATATAGACATTGAGGCTATTGTGTAGTTTATTGGCTAGTTGTATATCTCTAGCTTGTGTTTTCCATTTATGTCTAACTTAATATGCCTTTATCTCTCCTCTGATAAGAGATTTAAATGTTTCCCACAGAATTTCCGGTTTATCTATAATCTTACGCAGGATTACAATGAATAAACTCTTTCCATTTTTCTTTCATCCAATTCCTGAAATGGGAATTAGATGAAAGATATTGTGGGTAAAAAAAAAATCTCTCAAGATTATTCTTACTTTGGTCCCTTATTCGTAGATCTATTGAGATAATTGGTGATCAGATAATACTATTTATTTAATGTCTGTTTCAATCCCTAGGCCCCACATTTTCTCTGATATCAAGAACATATCAATCCTAGACATTGTTTTGAATGACTTAGATTTGCATGAGAACATATATGCGCATCAGGGTTCTATAACCTCCAAATATCTTTTAAACCTATATTAGAACACAAGTTCCTAAGCATTTTGGATTCTTGTTTACTGTTTCTATTGATTGATGGCTTTAAATTATCCAGAGATGGATACATTACTAAATTAAAATCCCCTGCAAGAATTTCATTTTTATCACTGAAGTGTTTTATTTGCAATTTATCCCAAAAATCTTAATCCGATTTATTAGGCCCGTACACATTGCAAATGATTAATTGAAATCCTTCGACTTTTATATCTAAAATAATATATCTTTCATCCTCATCTAGCTGTTGTGAAAGGAACTCACATTGTACATTTTTATTGATTAAAACCACCACTCCCTTTTTTCTATTCTTACATGGGGTAGCTATTACTTCTCCAACCCATCCAATCTTAAGGTTTTCTATCTCCTGTATCTTTAAGTGAGTTGCCTGCAGCAGGGCAATATCCAGATTATATTTTCTTAATTGTTTTAAAATACCTTTTTGTTTTAAAATAGAGGTAATTCCTCCAATGTTCCATGAGGCAATCTTAATATGTTTTTCATATTATACTAAAAAAAAAAAAAAGAAAACAAGGGGAGAGAGGACAAGAAAAAATACAAAAAAAACCCACCACACATACACCCCCCAAGACTATTTGGGGTTTTCTTAAAAAAAAAAAACGATTTACAGAAACCGTTCCTTTCCATGAATAAATACATTATTAAATCTTAATACTCCTTGTGCTCCTACTTATGGCGTTAGTCTAACAACTCTGGATGATGTATCAACATATAAGCCTTAGCCTCTTCTACATTATTTTTCTGAATTAGTCAACCCAACTATGGGTTGCCAAAGCCAAAAAAGAAAAAAGAGAAAGAGAAGAAAGGAAGAGGGAAAAAAAGGGGGAGGAAGGAGAACAAAACAAGAGAAAAAGGAAGGGGAAGGACAACCCAGAAAGAATCCACTATCCCCCCCCCCCCCCCCGCCGCCGAAGCCAGAAACTAGGGAAGAGAGTGCAATTGTATGAGACCAGGGGAATCCCAGAAAATCATCTAAGCTCCTCTCAACTAATAAATTGTTACCAGACACCCAGAAGCACCAGTTCAGAGTTTCTGAATGGGAATATTAAGTCATTCATCTCTGTATCTGGCAATGACCTAATAAAGGCTGACCATTTGGCAAAAAATTGTCTGATGTCAGAGTCATTATCTAGATTAGTGTCCCTTTGTTCTAGCAAGCATTGTTTTTTCAAACAATTCTTGATCTCTGGAATAGATGGGGCTATTCTTAATTTCCATTTTTTAAGAATAAGATATCTAGTTGCCAGTATAGAAAGAAATATCAATTTATCATTTGGATTATGGTGCTTTGTACCAAAGATGATCTGTTGCTGTGTAAGAGCCAGTTGAGAGACTTTTAAGGTTTTATTGAACCAAAACTCTAGCTTCCACCATAGATGCCTTATTTTAGGACAGGTCCAAATCATGTGCATTAAGTCAGCTGCAGGGAGCGCACATTTTGGGCATTTATTAAAAGCAAAATTATGAATTAAATTTTATGGCCCTTTTCGGGAGTGAAATATGCATTGTGTAGGAGTTTGACATGCATCTCCCGCCAGGTGGCTGATAGAGTCACTTGGGCTACTTTGCAAATTGAGGATTGGACGGTTTTTATATCAATGTTTGATTGAGTTAACAGTCGATTCCATAGGGAAGTAATTTTCTCCAGTTCTAATTCACCCTTGCTGAGTTTAATTAGCTGATAACACATAGAGATGGATCTGACACCGTTTTTGAACAAAGTGAGCCAGCTTTCTAATTTACCCAGAGTCCAATTCCATCCTGTCTCACTCATCAACTCACAGAGGAGATACCTGCTTTGCAGATATGCAAAGAATTCCTTGTTCTTAATTTGAAACTCTGTTTTTAATTCATCGAAAGATTTGACACATTTTCTCTCTGTGTCCCAGAGTTGTATCAACCTGTCCAAGCCTAGGTTATGCCATTTTTTTAAATGTTACAGAGTTCAACCCTACAGGAAATTTCGGGTTCCCCCTTAGTGGGAGATACTGAGAAACTTTACAATTTAAGGATAGTGAACTACTCACTTTCCACCAAGCCTTCAATGGGTTAGAAAAGGATTTAAGCCGTTTGATTTCGCCTGGTAATTCTTTGGGTGGGCAGTGAATTAAGGCTAGCGGTAGGTAAGGACTACATATATCTTCCTCTAAGGGGTTATTCGTGACATAATTACTGTGTGAAATCCAATCAGCCACCACCCGGACCAAGAAAGCATAGTTGTATGAACGAATATCTGGTAATGCAAGGCCACCGCTGCTTTTTGGAAGAGAGAGTTTACTTAGGGATATTCTGGGTCTTTTCTCCTGCCAGAGAAATCTACTAAGTATGCTATTGAGACAGCGGAAATCCCTTTCCAACATAATTAGAGGAACGTTCTGTAATACATAAAGAAGTTTCGGAAGCAAAATCATTTTGAATAGGGCAATCCGACCGGAGATAGATAGTGGCAGGAATTGCCAATTTTTAAGTTTCTCCTTAATATTTGCTAGAATTGGAGAAAAATTAAGATCGTAGATCTCCCCTGATAAAGTAGGGATTAAAAATACCTAAATATTTGAGAGAGTTTCTGGCCACAGAAAAAGGGATAACAGAAGGAGAGTTACTATTCTGTCTGAGCCATAGCAATTCTGACTTTGCTTAATTTATCTTGTAACCTGAAAAGGACCCGAATCTGGCAGTGATATCTAAAAGTTTAGGGATACTGGTTTTGGTATCCGAGAGATATAAGAGAAGATCATCGGCATAAAGAGCAATTTTTATGACCTGGTTACCTATTCTAATTCCTGACAACTGTTGTCTAACCATGATTGCCAACGGTTCGATTGAGATGTCGAAGAGTAGGGGGGACAGGGGGCATCCCTGGCATGTTCCACTCCCAAGAATTATCTGTGGTGAGAGGGTTTGATTAACCATCAACCTTGTACATGGTGCTTTATACAAATTCGTGATAAAATTTAAGAACTGGTCCTTAAAACCAAAATTAACCAGAGAGGTAAATAGATGATCAAAATGTATTGAATCAAACGCTTTCTCTGCATCTATCGACACGATAGCTGAGTCCGGTTCCATCCCGTCTCCCCCACTCTCCGACACCTGCATGGTCCTAAAATACTCCGCAATAACTATAGCCTCCATAATTTTTGCTGAGGAGTTTCGACCATAGAGAAACCCAGCCTGATCAGGGTGAATAACAGTGGCGAGTGGTGTCTGAAGGCGCCCGGCAATAACTGAACATAGAATTTTGTAGTCTCCATTTAAGAGAGCTATGGGTCTATAAGACTCCCTGAGGGTGGGATCTTTCCCAGCCTTCAGAATTAGAGTAGTGTTGGAGGCAGAAAAGGAGGCAGCCACTGGATTACCCTCGGCATAAATACTATTATATAGATTTTTAAGGTAGGGGGTGACCTCAGAGCTCATAATTTTATAAAACTCATTCAGAAGACCATCTGGCCCTGGTGCTTTATTAGTGGCAAGCTCTGAAATTATTTTTTTTATCTCTATTTCGGTAATTGGGGCATTGAGAGAATCAGCCATCTCAGCTGAAATTTTAGGACAGGAAATTTGACTCCAAAATTGTACTGCTTCAGTAAGGTTTGAACTCCTGTAGGAGTACAATTCCTGATAATACCTAACAAATGCCTCAACAATTTCATCCGATTTATTAAGATAGATACCATTCTGTTGAATATTCTCAATATGAGGTGACTTTTTCTCCCTTTTGACCAGGTTCGCCAACAATTTGCCGGATTTATTTCCGAATCTATAGATCCTGGCTTGAAATCTTAGATCCCTCTGGGTTTCCTGAAAGACAGCGAATGCGTCTCCAGCGTTTTTGGCCCGGACATATTTTGCCCAGTTTGTAGCAGATTTTTCCAGCAGATAAGAGTTATAAGAATTAATTATTGCGTTAGTAATTTCTTTCTCTCAGTGTGTGTATGTGTGTGTGTGTATATATATATATATATATATATATATATATAAAGATACTATATGTAAATATATATATATAAGTATATATGTAAATATATATATATATATACACACTGTATATATATATATAAATATATATATATATAAATATATATATACACACATACATATACACACACATATATATATATATATATATATATATATATATATATATATATACACATATAACCCCAATTAGTTTTGAATAAAGGTCTGGTGTTCATTAGTTTATTGATAGAATTGAGTAAAGCGTACAGGAGAAGCCAAGATGACAGCATGGAAGAATGTGTTAATTTACCCCACTTGGAAAGAATAAGACAGGTCAGATGTCAGGTTAAGGCAAGGCATTGGGCAGAGAAGGAAAGGGTTTATAAGCCCTATTCTATTCAAGGCACAGTAGCGAGCCCTGCTCTATTATAATAACCTTGGCTTCCCAGTATTGTTACTGCTCTCAATTCAGCCGCAATTCCCGTCCCGCACCTGCGGGGTATTCTATTCATAGACCAAGCCAGGTTATCTATGAAACCGAGAAACCAGAAAAAAAGACTGCAGGGCGTTTAACGTAAGAAGCATTTTTAAGAAAGGTAGGGATATAGGTAGAGTTCTTAAGCCACCAAGCACATTTAGGGATGTAGGTAGGACTTCAACAGCTTGATCCAGAGATCCAATATCCGAGCCAAACACACTTGGTGCGGCCAAGGAAAGCTGCTGTAGGGTTTGAAGATGGCAGGTGTCTCAAACGTTGAGATTCAGAGCAACGGTAGCTACCTGCTGCTACCTGTTCGCTCCGCATCCAGCCGGAAGTCCCCAGTCATTATTCAGGTTTTCTAAAGTGATACATGGGGTTTGAATTTTGTCCCAAAAATACTGCTTAATATTAAGATCAATTGTAGTAGCAGAGAAAAAATTTCTGAACAAGTTAGCTATGTGGTTGTTTATATCTTGGATATTATAACATTTATTGCCATCTATTTTAAGGACTTCGATTAAGCATTTTTTTTGTTTAAGCTTAACTAAAATGGCAAGATATTTTCCAGCCTTCCCCCATGTCTATAAAATAATGCTCTAGTTCTCAATTCCTCTAATTAGTTTTTTTTTATTTAAGAAGATCTCCCTTTTTAGATAATAAGTATTTCTCCCAATATTTCTTGATAGGATTGCTAATATAGACATTGAGGCTATTGTGTAGTTTATTGGCTAGTTGTATATCTCTAGCTTGTGTTTTCCATTTATGTCTAACTTAATATGCCTTTATCTCTCCTCTGATAAGAGATTTAAATGTTTCCCACAGAATTTCCGGTTTATCTATAATCTTACGCAGGATTACAATGAATAAACTCTTTCCATTTTTCTTTCATCCAATTCCTGAAATGGGAATTAGATTAAATATATTGTGGGTAAAAAAAAAATCTCTCAAGATTATTCTTACTTTGGTCCCTTATTCATATATCTATTGAGATAATTGGTGATCAGATGTCATCAGGGTTCTGTATGCGCATCAGGGTTCTGTAACCTCCAAATATCTTTTAAACCTATATTAGAACACAAGTTCCTAAGGATTTTGTATTCTTGTTTACTGTTTCGATTGATTGATGGCTTTAACCTATCCAGAGATGGATACATTACTAAATTAAAATCCCCTGCAAGAATTACATTTTTATCACTGAAGTTATTTGCATTTTATCCCAAAAATCTTAATCCGATTTATTAGGCCCGTACACATTGCAAATGATTAATTGAAATCCTTCGACTTTTATATCTAAAATAATATATCTTTCATCCTCATCTAGCTGTTGTGAAAGAAACTCACATTGTAAATTTTTATTGATTAAAACCACCACTCCCTTTTTTCTATTCTTACATGGGGTAGCTATTACTTCTCCAACCCATCCAATCTTAAGGTTTTCTATCTCCTGTATCTTTAAGTGAGTTTCCTGCAGCAGGGCAATATCCAGATTATATTTTCTTAATTGTTTTAAAATACCTTTTTGTTTTAAAATAGAGGTAATTCCTCCAATGTTCCATGAGGCAATCTTAATATGTTCTTTCATATTATACTAAAAAAAAAAAAGAAGAAGGGGAGAGAGGGCGAGAAAAAATAAAAAAAAAACCCACCACACATACACCCCCCAAGACTATTTGGGGTTTTCTTAAAACAAAAAAAACGATTTACAGAAACCATTCCTTTCCATGAATAAATACATTATTAAATCTTAATACTCCTTGTGCTCCTACTTATGGCGTTAGCCTAACAACTCTGGATGATGTATCAACATATAAGCCTTAGCCTCTTCTACATTATTTATTTAACACAATCGTTGCATCTGTTGTAAAAATTTTGATCTCTGCTGGGTTCATCAGAATGGCCCTCAAGCCTGCCTTTATTAAGTTTGTACATATCGGGGCCATAGATCTCCTTTTTTGAGAATTGAGAATAATTCTTTCTATTGCACTTAAAAATACCAGTAGTTTTATTATATATATATATATATATATATATATATATATATATATATATATATATATATATATATATATACACACATACATACATACATACATACAACATTTTTGCATAGGAAACTAGCACATCCAGGCAAGTTCCCCGCTTGCTTTTCCCCAGTAAAACTCCATGTACATTGTTACCAATGCACAAGAGCATTCTGGGTAAGATATACAAATTAGATATGCAAAATATCAGATATTTTGCTTCAAATACTGTTTTAACATAGCAATCCCTTAAAGGGACACTGAACCCAATTTTTTTTCTTTAGTGATTCAGATAGAGCATGCAATTTTAAGCAACTTTCTAATTTACTCCTATTATCAATTTTTCTTCATTCTATTGCTATCTTTATTTGAAAAAGAAGGCATCTAAGCTTTTTTTTTGGTTCAGACCTCTGGATAGCACTTTTTTATTGGTGGATGAATTTTTCCACCAATCAGCAAGGACAACCCAGGTTGTTCACCAAAAATGGTCCGGCCTATAAACTTACATTCTTGCATTTCAAATAAAGATACCAAGAGAATGGAGAACATTTGATAATAGGAGTAAATTAGAAAGTTGCTTAAAATTGCATGCTCTATCTGAATCACGAAATAAAAAATTTGGGTTCAGTGTCCCTTTAATAAGATGATTGCAGCAATACATAATCCACTGCTAGACAGCCTGTTTTGTTCTTTTTAGAACTCATCAGTAGCAGATAGATTTCTGGTTGCTGCTTCGGTAAAGCTCATTACAGGGTTAAATCAAAATTCATTAAAATTATGGTGGAGATAAAATCTGAGATTAAAATCCTCCATGTCTCAAAAGTACAACATTTTTGTATAGGAAACTAGCACATCCAAGCTAGTTCCTTGCTTGCTTTTCCCCAGTAAATCTCCATGTATATTGTTACCAATGCACAAGAGGATTCTGGGTAAGATATGCAAATTAGATATGCGAAATCTCTAATAAAAGTTTTGTATGGAGCATTTTAATCTCAGATTTTTATCTCCACAATAATTGTAATAAAATTTTGAGATTATATATATAGGTATTGGTGGACATCAAATTTCAAAAGAGGGCTGAATCATTCCTGCTTTTACTCTCCATAATAGAATGAGACTCCCTGGCTTTTTATTCACTATTATTACACTGCCATGAGCACACCTGAGCTTGGGTGGGGTGCTTAAACCAATGGGAGATGGTCAGTCTCCCTGATTACTTTTAAATACAAATACAAAATTTATTTTTTTAGCACACCTTACAAAATTTATATACAACATCTGTGAGTGCTGCCAATATAACCAAGTAATTACACAAACAAAGAGGTATTGGCGCACATCAATTTTCAAAAGCACAACATATTTTTTGGAACTGCTGCAAAAAAATTGCCTGCAAACAACATCAAGAGACAACTATTCTTTTTAAATAATATTGGGATCTTAGTCACACAATATGGCCATATTTTGCTTAGCCAGTCACCACTTACAAGGTGCCACAATTAGACTGGTCACCCTTGTCACTCTTGGACCTGATTAAACATAAGACACAAAGCAGAGGAAGCTAGCGTTTGTAATGGTCACTATTGGACCTTAGTACATTTAAAGCAAATTAGCATCAGATATTACTGGTAAATAGAACATAATTAGTAACTTGTGTGATAAATAAAAGTGTGGCCGTTAGACTAAAGGTGAAGAAAAACAACAATAAACTTTTATGAAGTGTATAGCCACACTTTAACCTGAACATATACCATTGAGAAGGTTATTAATAAGATTAACTAGCATCTGGAATTAGATCAATTAACTTTAGTAATAAGAGATAGGGTATTTTGACTCTTGACAAAGGAGCTTATAGGTTGAAAAAGTCTCTCTTGGACCTTATAATACTATATAGCCTGGATATGATTTATTCATAGGGAGATATATTTTGGGGTAATGATCAGTAATAGCTAAGGGTAACATATGTGGAAACGTAGTCAGTATTTGTGTAGTATTGAGCAAACTGCAGTAACTAGAGAAAACCAAATAAAGATTTAGCTAGCCCCCTAATATGTGTATGCTTGCTGATATCTATAGTACCTAACAATGAATTAGTAGCTAAAATACAGATCTACCTTTTAAGGTAGAGTCAGGTTGAATAGTAGATATGACAGCACTTTTGCAATATGTATCCAATATTATGCCTCGGCAGCAGACAGCACACTGTCTATAAGCAGTGCTTTAGCATAGTTCTACTAAATACTGTATACTTAAATACTAAACTAAGGCTTTAATTGTCAGGGACCTAGATGAGGCATCATTAATTTATATCTTGAGAGCAGGGTCTATAAAAGAAATCAAGCAGGAACCTACTGTAGTGTATGTTTTAAATGGTGTAGCTCTGCATCACCATTCTTACTGAAATAAGTTTAGTTGTAAAGTAGAAAGAATAATAAGACTATCTGGCCAGAATCAACATGTATGACATTATGGGATAACACTAGTGGGAACACTAGGTACCATTCCAACTACCATAGGTACTGGAACCTGCCAAATGACATATCTCATAAGAAGACATGCAAACATCCTCACAAGTGAGACCATGTTACTTGATCTACATAGGTGCATCTTTAGGATTTAGCCGTTAAGCTTACCATCTAATTAGAAGTCAATGGTCAAGCAGATATGAGCTATCCCCGCCTAGGACTCTAATACGGAATAAGCCCACATATTTGACTTAGCTTGTCAGTTAGTCTAATCCGCTAGTGACAGACTTGAGTGTACAACTAAACATAAGATATAGAAATATTATCCTCAGGTAGAATAGTTCAAGTTACATAACTGTTAATACGAACTAATAAAAGTATAAACAAGAGTTAACTATGTCACTTCAGGTATATCAACTAAATCCAGTCTTTAGCCTACTCCTGCTCGCAGGATGACAGATGTCGGCAATCCTCTTGTCCCCCTCCTGGGGAGGATATGTGTGAAAAAAGTACTTGCGACCATGCAGGAATTTCCTCCATCTTCTCCTCCTAACTGCGACAGCATCTACGGACAGTTGATGCACATCGACAGCGGTATGCGTGAGATGAGGAATCTCATCATTTGGGGCTTGCAATAGCACCATATATCTTAAATCATCTCACTGTGTACTTAGCAATCCAAATCTGACTGCTCCCTCATAGACAAAGTGAACAATGTCCTTGATGACATTTACAATCTCTCTGCACATTGTGGAATAAGTTGAACTTTAACCACCTGAGTCTCCATAGTGTAACCGCCATCAATCTCCTGAGAAATTAGTGTAGTAGAGTCCTCCTTGAACCCGGGGTTCTGGATTAATGAGCACACTATCCTTTGTAGGCTCTGTTTCAGATCCTGAAATAGATGATCCATGAGGGACTGCAGCCGGTATTCCCACACATCTAAAGCAGCCATGTGAGTGCCGTTTTCGGCGATTTCAGCTATCCAGCTAGGTTGTAAGGTAATGTTACCTGGATTATGTATTAGTAATTTAAAACAGTCTTTGTAGAGATTTATCAGCCCAATTGCAACTGAGGCAGAAACTTTCCTTCTGCTTTCTCTTCTTATAGAAATTAAAATTGTCATCTGCAGCAGAAAACTTGTAAATGTGATGATAACAGGCTAATAGCTGTTCACCCCTGATAGACGGGGGGTGCTAAGGTCTTATAGATAGGCTGCCGCATAAGTCTTCAACAGTCCGGAAGAGGTCCCAGATGTTACAGATATGTCAAACTTGGTGTCAATCAAATCAGCAGATCATGGAGATGTCATATCTGTAATTTATTAGAAAGGATCGTATTGTGGTTGTAAGATAATCGGTGGATTATCTCTGTCTCTCTGGGAGCTGTAGTAAGTGCGACCAGAGATGGCTGCCGCCCAGACATGCCCCTTTTAAAGATAATTTTTATTAGATAGTGTTATTATGAGTGTAACTGTACTTTTAAATGTATAAAATGACGTAAGTACACAACAGACAAGGATCTAAAAAATAGTTGTGGCCACAACTGTCTCTTTAAAAACACATGTAATTTGAAATGGCAGTTTAGTAATACAGGTTAAATGTTTAACTGACAGATATAATTGAGCAATGAGTCATGTAGTCCTCGCTTTATATATCGCTAAAAGGAGTTATATCTAAGAAATACATGACATAGTCCTAGCAATATATGACAATAAAAGATTAAATACAATATATAGCGCTATACAATTATACCCACTAAATGATTATAGGGAAAAGTCCTTTAAGAAGTTCCCAAGGACAATGCTGAGATGGTATTAGGTGAAAATTATGGAGCTCTGTAAATATAGATCGATATTTTGTAACACACAGCTTATTTGTAACAATAACTGAAGGGAAATGTAACAATTAGGAGTCAAATGACATCCAAAGGATTTCACTTAAGAATAGACTAGGGTCCAAATATTTAGTTTTTTTTTATAAACTTTCAATTTGCAACTATAAGAAAAGGCATTTCACAAGCTTTCCAATGAGTTTTTTTCAGAGATTTTCACAGACTTTCACAAAAGCAAAAAAACACATGGCAGCTTAATGAATATTCAGTACAAATTGTCTTTATTTGCACTCTTACAGTGAAACATAATACGTTTAATGGCCAAATTTGTCAAGGTCCTTTTTACTTGGCCCATAAAACCCCTTGTTTTTTGACACTAGGCTATGTATTCATGGAACAGTCCATTACAATCATAAGTAGACACTCTGATGTCAGTATGTACACATTTCATAAATTGAATATGTGATTTGGGCTATTTCCTATTTCTTATTATGGTTGAGGTTTGCGAACTGTAAGACCCTATTCCTGCAACTGAGATGCGATTCTGTTTCTGTGTTTGTGACATCCGGATTATCACAGAACAGAAAAAAACAAATCATTAACTGATCCATTTGCTTTATACATTTTGTTTACTACACAGAACATAGGTTATTAATTTAATAAAATAAAAAATACCATTTATTTAAAGGAACTAGTGTAATTCCTAATATAAGAAAATAAAATAAGCTATATCCAGAGACATTCTATAGGATATATTTTGTGCAATGCTAAAATGGTTCCCAAAGCAGCATTTATATTACCAACACATTTAGATCTGCTAACATTTAGTGTGTCAACAAAGCATTCTTCATAGATGAGGTATATGGATTTTAGCATAGCAAAGTTTTTTCCTTGTAATAATCATTTTGTGAGTGAATATTTTAAGTAAAAGTGACTAACAAAGACATTTCAGTTTGTAAAGGCTCTGTTTCTGTCCTAATAATAATTTCTTTCTGGTCCACTGAAAAGTATTGCCTGATACAATTAACTAGTTTGTCCACAAATTGAAAATATTGCCACAGTGACCAAACGTTTGTTTTCCCTTTGATCAAGGTGCACTTATCAGAAGTATAACACTCTGGTGAGGGAAGAGCCCTCTGGATAGGCTGCACCGTTAGCACTCTCAGCCTGGACTATTGGGTAGAGAGAGAACAAGAACAAATAAAATATAACTTTTATTGGAATAAAACTAAAAAATAGGGACCCAGTGTGAAAACACATTAATAACCACTAGAGACCGGTTGACATTATTCCTGATATTAGATTAATATTGCCTTTGAGATATATTATGTATGAACAGGAATTTGTTTCTTGCGGTTGCTATTAGTAAAGAGCCACCAAGTTCTATAGCTTAATATGAAAAATGAAGGGTGTGTTGTGAAGGTTGGCTAGGGAATGGTATTTACTATCACTTTAACTATGTTCTGGGGTGGGGATAGGCACAGGTACTAATATTACAAGTTCATGTAATATGTTTTGCTTAAACACATGATTGGTGCACTCTAGATCCGTTCATATCAGTTATGTATTTGATGACAATAATCTGGCCTACTTCTCTTAATATGGGATCAAGGCTGATTTAAAATTTACTAAATTGCTGGAAAAGGTCTCACAGCAATAATATAGTAGTATAGGTATGAATATAATCACAAGAACAATCTGTGTGTTCAGTTATTACAACGTTGTAACATTTACTTTTAATCAGATCATAATATTTGTAGCAATTAAATTGTTATTCCCCTCTATATATCAAATAGCAACAATATCTAATGGATTAAGAGTACTGTGATCTCTGTGACTGTCTATCTTGCAGTGCTTAATGAAGTAACAGGAGTTATAAATATACTTATTATTCTGAGTTACTCGTACCAGTTTCTCAGCAATAGTATTTGTTAGAGTAATCAGATCAGTACGTGAGATAGTTATTATAACTATCACTTTCGTATAATATACCTCTATCAAGAACTAAGCCTCAGTTAAGAGTAATGCAGTCTTAAGGCAATATGATACTAATCTGTTACTGCTTCTCATAGAGCACACAGAGAGTTAAGTACGGTGCTGGCAGAAATTTCACAGCAGCGTTTATTATATATTGCTAGATAACTAAGCCTTAGCTTGTGATGGTGTAATCTCTGTGAATTAAATTGGAATTAAAAACCACCAAACAAGGTAAACTCAACCAATATATTTCAGATTTCGCAAATAAAGTATATCAATGGAGGAATAAAAGTTTCTATAAAAATCCTAGCCAAAATAATAAAGCCACGGTAATTCAAAGTGACATTTCAAATACTGACGGGGAAGATAATGAACCAGTACAAATCGAAGCACCAAGTACGTCTAGTAATATACAAGCACCGAGATCTTCAAGCAGAAATAAAAGCAAGGATTTTTTAGAAGAAAATACAGACACACCAGGTGAGGAGGGAGGTCAAAACAAAAGACCTAAACGCGGACGTAACCGCGCTCAGAACAGCAAACAGAGGAACTGGTGACATCTTCCACGAGGGCCAAGTCCCTTCTCTCTAATTCGGAAGCAGTCATTAAGAGTTATCAATCTCTCTGAACTTGAATTGTCTAAAGAGCACATTGCTGTTTTATCCAAAGGCCTATCCTTCTGCCCTTCCTCCAGTATAGATAAATATGAAACTTTAAAAGATGTGCAGCTTTTTATAAGAACATTATATCTCAATAAACAATTTGCAGAACCATTAATAGACTGGAGATGGAATGAGGAAGAACTAGGTACCATACTGGATCTTGATAGTCTGCTAGGAGACTCAGACCAAGTGGATCAATTAAAATGGAGAGAGAAAGTTCACAACAAATACACATATGTACCCAAAATAATCAATTGCCCACAATTTGAAGTATTTAATGAAATGGTTTGTAGAGAAATTACATCTCTACACCCACTACCTACAACTTCTAACCTGACATACAAAGAAAGACAGGCACTTAAAGATATGAGCAAATGGGAAGAAGTGGTAAAAGGAAATGCTGACAAGGGTGGGAACATTGTTATTTGGCCCTTAGACATGTACCTCAAAGAGGCAAACAAGCAACTGTCTGATAAAAACTGCTATATGACATTATTGGCAATCCTACTACAGGATATTTAAAAATCTATAATCTTATAATAGAAGCAGGAAACAACAATGTTCTCACAACTAAAGAAAATACATTTTTACAAGTTAACCACCCCAAAACTCCAACATTTTTTCTTATCCCTAAAGTGCACAAAAATAAAGAGACACCACCGGGCAGGCCCATTGTCTCTGGAATAGGATGCCTAACTGAACAAGTCAGTCAATACTTGGACTTTAGACTGAGGAGATTTGTACATGAGCTACCTTAATACGTACAGGATACGATGGAGGTCCTACAAAGACTCAATAGTATTCACACTGACAAAAACACCTGGCTAGTAACAACGGACGTGGAATCCCTCTATAAATCAATTAATCATACTACAGGGAGTGCAGAATTATTAGGCAAATGAGTATTTTGACCACATCATCCTCTTTATGCATGTTGTCTTACTCCAAGCTGTATAGGCTCGAAAGCCTACTACCAATTAAGCATATTAGGTGATGTGCATCTCTGTAATGAGAAGGGGTGTGGTCTAATGACATCAACACCCTATATCAGGTGTGCATAATTATTAGGCAACTTCCTTTCCTTTGGCAAAATGGGTCAAAAGAAGGACTTGACAGGCTCAGAAAAGTCAAAAATAGTGAGATATCTTGCAGAGGGATGAAGCACTCTTAAAATTGCAAAGCTTCTGAAGCGTGATCATCGAACAATCAAGCGTTTCATTCAAAATAGTCAACAGGGTCGCAAGAAGCGTGTGGAAAAACCAAGGCGCAAAATAACTGCCCATGAACTGAGAAAAGTCAAGCGTGCAGCTGCCAAGATGCCACTTGCCACCAGTTTGGCCATATTTCAGAGCTGCAACATCACTGGAGTGCCCAAAAGCACAAGGTGTGCAATACTCAGAGACATGGCCAAGGTAAGAAAGGCTGAAAGACGACCACCACTGAACAAGACACACAAGCTGAAACATCAAGACTGGGCCAAGAAATATCTCAAGACTGATTTTCTAAGGTTTTATGGACTGATGAAATGAGAGTGAGTCTTGATGGGCAAGATGGATGGGCCCGTGGCTGGATTGGTAAAGGGCAGAGAGCTCCAGTCCGACTCAGACGCCAGCAAGGTGGAGGTGGAGTACTGGCTTGGGCTGGTATCATCAAAGATGAGCTTGTGGGGCCTTTTCGGGTTGAGGATGGAGTCAAGCTCAACTCCCAGTCCTACTGCCAGTTTCTGGAAGACACCTTCTTCAAGCAGTGGTACAGGAAGAAGTCTGCATCCTTCAAGAAAAACATGATTTTCATGCAGGACAATGCTCCATCACACGCGTCCAAGTACTCCACAGCGTGGCTGGCAAGAAAGGGTATAAAAGAAGAAAATCTAATGACATGGCCTCCTTGTTCACCTGATCTGAACCCCATTGAGAACCTGTGGTCCATCATCAAATGGGAGATTTACAAGGAGGGAAAACAGTACACCTCTCTGAACAGTGTCTGGGAGGCTGTGGTTGCTGCTGCACGCAATGTTGATGGTGAACAGATCAAAACACTGACAGAATCCATGGATGGCAGGCTTTTGAGTGTCCTTGCAAAGAAAGGTGGCTATATTGGTCACTGATTTGTTTTTGTTTTGTTTTTGAATGCCAGAAATGTATATTTGTGAATGTTGAGATGTTATATTGGTTTCACTGGTAAAAATAAATAATTGAAATGGGTATATATTTGTTTTTTGTTAAGTTGCCTAATAATTATGCACAGTAATAGTCACCTGCACACACAGATATCCCCCTAAAATAGCTAAAACTAAAAACAAACTAAAAACTACTTCCAAAAATATTCAGCTTTGATATTAATGAGTTTTTTGGGTTCATTGAGAACATGGTTGTTGTTCAATAATAAAATTAATCCTCAAAAATACAACTTGCCTAATAATTCTGCACTCCCTGTAATGGAGTGAATGCAGTTCAATATTTCCTAGATCAGAAATCTGAAGATAAAGAACATGACGAATTTATAATTAAATTATTAAAATTCATTTTTCAGTACAATTTCTTTTTGTTTGACAACAGATACTACCTCCAACCCATAGGAACAGCTATGGGGACGGCATGTGCTCCCACATATGCGGTATGTGTTTACCAATACCAATCAAGAATTTATGGATAAAATCCCTACGTGGCTTCAATACATAGATGATATCTTCTTCATATGGGAAGGCTCATATCAGGAACTAAAGCAGTTTATAACAATACTAAATAATAATGACATCAATATCAAGCTAACCCACAAAGCAGACCTAAAATAGATCAGGAAGGAAACATCAAGACAGATCTATTTAGGAAAATAACCACTACTAACAGTGTACTCCACAACACCAGTGCCCATTCTCCAAGTACTATGAAACGTTTACCAACAGGAGAATTCCTGAGGATCAGAGAGAACTCTTCGGACTTGTATACTTTTCATATGAGAGCCCAGGAACTTGAAAACAGATTAGTTGAGATGGGATAAAGCAAGATAATTATCAAAAAAGCCAAATATAGGGCTCTAGAAACTAACAGACAAGAACTTTTACAGAAAAAAATTAAATCTCCAAGCAATGTTCCCAGACTGATAATAACACATAATGCCCTAAGTACTAATGTAAGTCAGATTATTAGCAAATACTGGCACATTCTGATGTCTGATTCTACTCTTAAAGACACAGTAGGAGAAAAACCTTCCATTACTTACAGATGTACACGTAACATCAAGGACATGATAACCAGTAGTCACCTCCAGAGACATAAAACTAAGACCTCACTGGCCCGAGGTTCACATAAATGTGGCAAATTCAGTACGTGTAAATATATCATCAAATCAGACCATATAACAGATAGATTTAATACCAGACATTTTATCAGTAAATATATCAGTTGCCAAACAGTGGGAGTGATATATGCTTTAAAATGCAAATGTGATCAAATCTGCGTTGGCATGATGACACGCAAGCTCAGAGTTAGAGTAATGGAACATCTGCATAACATAAGGAACGCAGAGAAAGACAAACAAGATGGTAAAACTCTAACCAGTGTCGTCTGTCATTTTTTACGCTATCATAATTCTAACGCAGAGGAACTACTATGCCAAGGCATAGAAACCCCCCTCCTTTTTTGTCACTCCCCCCCTTTTTTTTCCCTTGATTCCTCACAGTAGGTTCCCAAATATTCACTTTTAGAACGTTTATCAAACTTTTGATTTAAACAAGTCACAAATATGTTGTTATTTTTAAATTTATGTATACTGTCATATCAGTTATTCAGGCCCTTCCGACTAGCTTTAATCCTAAGCATAAAAGCAAGCACATCCTCTGTAAGTAGCAATGGAGATCAAAAAGTAACTGTCAGACGAGTGACAGTCTTACAGATTTAAACCTAATCACACACTAGACGGTTATCTTTCTACATTAAATATGTTATCATGTACGTTTAAAATAACCAAAATACCATAACCAACATCTAGTGCAATCGGTCTCCCTTTTGTTTGTTTGTTATTTTTAAATATTATCCTCATAATACTTGGATCATTCCACTCCTGTCATTGGAGTAACTACAATTGATTGACAGGGAGCCTATTCAATCATCTTGGAGAGAGCAAATCCCGATGGGTTCAGTATCATTATTTAAACATACACATCCAGCGACTCGCCGCCTTTGAAAAAGCCCTATTCGAGTGAAACGCGTCAGAGGGTAGGGAGCTAAAAGGAGCTCCATTGTTTTAACAACTTCACTTGAGATCTGTTGACCGCAATAGTGGTATTTTACTAAAAACTAATTTTGCTCTGTTAATTAAATTAAAAATACAGCCACCATGGCGGGCAGCATCAATTACTGATTTTGATGCTTTTGATCTTTTATCTAGGTATATGTTGTAACAACCAGTACCATATTACCTAAAAAAATCACATTGTTGTCAGCTACGGCTGAGCTGCCTATAAGCGTTATATTACACGCTGCTGGGTGAACGGTTGTAATACTGCTTAGGATTGTATCTGTTTTCTGATCCAATAAGTACTGTACTATCACAAACACATATACAGGTAGCCCTCAGTTTACGCCGGGGTTAGGTTCCAGAAGGAATGGTTGTAAATTGAAACCGTTGTAAATTGAAACCCAGTTTATAATATAAGTCAATGGGAGGTGAGAGAGTTAGGTTCCAGGCCCCTCTCAAAATTGACATAAGTAACACCTAATACATTATTTTTAAAGCTTTGAAATGAAGACTTTAAATGTGAAACAGCATTATTAACCTAATAAAATAGATTGCATCATCATCAATCTAAGTTTAATGAACAAAAACATTTGCTAAACCGCACCTAATAAAATTATTGCACAAACACAGACTGCATCATCATCAATCTAAGTTTAATGAACAAAAACAAAATAATCACATAACAGACTGTATCACCATCAAATTAAGTTTAATGAACAAAAACATTTTTTTACTTTTTCTGCAGCTAAGGGAAGTGACTGCTAGATCTTGTTCCTTTAGAAACGTCTCCATTGCTCAGGTCTGGTTATACACTGATTTCAGCCTGCCTGTGTTTAATCACACAACAGACTGTATCATCATCAAATTTTAATGAACAAAAAACGTTTTTTTACTTGCCTTTTTCTGCAAACAGTTCTCTGCATTGAGTCTGCAGCTAAGGGAAGTGGCTGCTAGATCTTGTTCCTTTGAAAGCTGATCCATTGATCATGTCTGCCTGGCTTTTCTTTGCATGTGTTTGCTGCAACACAAGCGGACAGCTCCACCTACTGGCTATTTTAATGTATGCATGTGCTAATGCTTTCAATAGCAGTCAATGCTTTTGAATAGCAAAAAAAAAGGGCGTTATTCTGAAACGGCGCAAATTGAACTGTCGTAAACCGAGGGTCACCTGTACTGTAGTTACTTCATAACTATATTATAAGCTGTTGAAAATTGTTCCAGCAACATATTAGTATTTTCTGTACCTTGTATCAATAAGTATTATATCCCGTAGAGATCACAATAGATTAAGTTAAGGTTCAATTACCTAAGAAGGTTTTTATCACACGTCGTGGTGAAATTTGTTTCAATACCGGACAGGATTTCAAAGTGCACTCAATAAGAATTTGTAACAGATTGGTAACTTACTAACAACAATATCATTCTCAGCTTAGGTTTAGACAGCTATAGAGGTATACTAGAGGCAACATTTTGAAAACCTATGTTTATTCAGATTTAATAGGTTAGTCACTACCATAAGCTGGACAGATAGGTCAGCATGCTAAGGCACTGTGGCTAAGCTCTGTAGCAACCCATGGGTTGCAGGTTCGATCCCCGGCGAGGTCCACTCAGCCTTTCATCCTACCGAAGTTGATAAAATGAGCAGTACCTTGAGACCCTTACAGGTGATTAGCCGCGCTTTACAGGTACCCAATACATACATAAGATCCTACATCGTAGTCTCTGGAATATCAGATCATAAGTTGCTGTGAAAATTGTGCCAGCAACATCCAGGAATTGGAAATCATACCATAAGTTGCTGTGAAAATTGTGCCAGCAACATATAGTAACTTTTGTGCACTCTGTACTAATAAGTACTATATCTCAAAGAGATTACACCATCACAAGCTAAGGCTTAGTTATCTAGCAATATATTAAACGCTGCTGTGAAATTTGTACCAGCACCGTACTTAACTCTTTGAGCGCTCTATGAGAAGCAGTAATGCCTTAATGCCTTAAGACTGCATTACCATAATGCCTTAAGACTGCATTAACTGAGGCTTAGTTCTCGATAGAGGTATATTATACGAAAGTGATAGTTATAATAACTATCTCACATACTGATCTGATTACTCTAACAAATACTATTGCTGAGAAACTGGTACGAGTAACTCATACTAATAGGTATATCTATAACTCCTGTTACTTCATTAAGCATTACAACTATCGGAATTAAGGTAGAAAAATCTGATTGGCTGATTGAATCAGCCAATCAGATTCAAGTTCAATCTGATTGGCTGATTGGTTCAGCCAATCGGATTGAACTTGAATCTGATTGGCTGATTCAATCAGCCAATCAGATTTTTCCTACCTTAATTCCGATTGGCTGATAGAATCCTATCAGCCAATCGGAATTCGACGGACGCCATCTTGGATGACGTCATTTAAAGGTACCTCATTCGTCATTCAGTCGTCCGCCGGGATGGAGGCTCCGCGTCGGAGGAGCGAAGAAAGAAGATTGAAGATGCCGCTTGATGGAAGATGCTGCCAGATGGAAGAAGACTTTGCTGCCGCTTGGATAAAGACATCGCCGGGATGAAGACTTCTTCTTTGCCGCTTGGATAAAGACATCGCGGGGATGAAGATTTCTTCTTTGCCGCTTGGATAAAGACATCGCCCGGATCGGATGAGGAGTTCGGCCCGGTTGGGTGAAGACAAGGTAGGGAGAGGGGGAACTTAATTCCGATTCATGGACCTCTTCAGCTCCCCGCTTGGGCTTGGATCAAGACATCAGAGGAGCTCTTCTGGTGGTGAAGACAAGGTAGGGAGATCTTCAGGGGCTTAGTGTTAGGTTTATTTAAGGGGGGTTTGGGTTAGATTAGGGGTATGTGGGTGGTGGGTTATAATGTTGGGGGGGGGTGTTGTGTTCTTTTTTTTACAGGCAAAAGAGCAGTTTTCTTTGGGGCATGCCCCGCAAAAGGCCCTTTTAAGGGCTGGTAAGGTAAAAGAGCTTTGAACTTTTTAATTTAGAATAGGGTAGGGAATTTTTTTTATTTTGGGGGGCTTTATTATTTTATTAGGGGGCTTAGAATAGGTGTAATTAGCTTAAAAATCTTGTAATCTTTTTTTTATTTTTTGTAATTTAGTGGGGGTTTTTTGTAATTTAGTTTAGTTTATTTAATTGTATTTTAGTTTAGATATTTGTAGTTTATTTCATTTATTGATAGTGTAGGTGTATTTGTAACTTAGGTTAGGATTTATTTTACAGGTAAATTGGTAATTATTTTAACTAGGTAGCTATTAAATAGTTATTAACTATTTAATAGCTATTGTACCTAGTTAAAATAAATACCAAGTTACCTGTAAAATAAATATAAACCCTAAAATAGCTACAATGTAATTATTAATTATATTGTAGCTATCTTAGGGTTTATTTTATAGGTAAGTATTTAGATTTAAATAGGAATATTTTCATTAATAATATTAATATTAGATTTATTTTAATAAGAGTTTAGTTAGGGATGTTAGAGTTAGATAGGGTTATTATACTTAATATATATATAATAACGATTTTAACTATATTAACCCTAATATAATTAGGGTTAATATAGTTAATATATATAATATAATAATTATATTAACTATATTAACCCTAATATAATTAAGGTTAATATAGTTAATATAGCTGGCGGCGGTGTAGGGGGATTAGATTAGGGGTTAATGTGTTTAATATAGCTGGCGGCGGTGTAGGGGGATTAGATTAGGGGTTAATGTGTTTAATATAGGTGGCGGCGGTGTAGGGGGATTAGATTAGGGGTTAATACTTTTATTATAGGTGGCAGCGGTGTAGGGGGATTTAGCTTGTAGGCAAAAGAGCTGATTAATTTGTGACAAAGCCCTGCCAAAAGCCCTTTTAAGGGCTGGCAAAAGAGCAGTTTACTTTGGGGTAATGCCACGCAAAAAGCCCTTTTCAGGGCTATTTGTAGGGTTAGACTTAGGTTTAGTGGTAGGGATAGTTTAGTATTTTAGGGGTTAAATAATTTAATATAGATGGCGGTGGGGTAGGGGGATTAAATTAGGGGTTAATAATTTTAAAATAGATGGCGGCGGGGTAGGGGCTCACTTTAGGGGGTAGGTAAGGTAGATGGCGGCGGGGTAGGGGCTCACTTTAGGGGGTAGGTAAGGTAGATGGCGGCGGTGTTAGGGGCTCACTTTAGGCAGTTATAGATTTAATATAGCTGGCGGCAGGGTCCGGGAGCAGTGGTTTAGGGGTTAATAACTTTTTTATTATTAGGATAGTGAGGGGGGATAGCGGATAGAGGGTTAGACGTGTCGGGCTATGTTTAGGAGGCGTGTTAGACAGTGCGGGTGATTTCATACTTTAGTCAGGTTTTGTAGGCGCTGGCAGTTTCTAACGTGCCGTAAGTCACTGGGGACACCAGAAATTTGTACTTGCGCAGATTTCTGGACATCGCTGGTTTATCCGACTTACGGCACGTTAGCATCTGACGGCGCCATATATTGGATAGCTCGAGTTGCGAGCTGAAACTGTGGGCGACGCGGGTTCCCTTGCTCGCGCCGCAAACTACGCCGTATATCGGATCGCGCCCCATGTGTTTAAGCAAAACATATTACATGAACTTGTAATATTAGTACCTGTGTATATCCCCACCCCAGAACACTAAATACCATTCCCTAGCCAACCTTCACAACACACCCTTCATTTTTCATATTAAGCTATAGAACTTGGTGGCTCTTTACTAATAGCAACCGCAAGAAACAAATTCCTGTTCATACATAATATATCTCAAAGGCAATATTAATCTAATATCAGGAATAATGTCAACCGGTCTCTAGTGGTTTTTAATGTGTTTTTCACACTGGGTCCCTATTTTTTAGTTTTATTCCAATAAAAGTTATATTTTATTTGTTCTTGTTCTCTCTCTACACTATAGTCCAGTCTGAGAGTGCTAACGGTGCAGCCTATCCAGAGTGTTATGTTTGATCGCTGCACAGCACCACTCCCGTTCCTTTAATATATACATGAGGCTATTATTCTATAGTGTGAAACAACAGTTCTCCTTTGGATACTAATTGCCCAGGCTATATATCGAAAGAATTACCTGGCTTAACCATATGTAACTGTAATGCCCAAATGGGTTACAAATGTCGAGCACTCAAAGTTCAATGTGTGGTCCAATAGTCCGTTGCTGATTGGACTCAGTATTAGGGCTCAGAGTGAGACAAAAGTGCCTTAAATAGATGAAATGAGCTTACCCTGAAACACCCCACTCCAAGGTGAGTCCAGTCCTGGGGAGAAACGTTAGTCCACTTGTGCCGGCGGTCCGTGATGCTTTACTGCTTGTCAGGCGTCTTCCGGAAACAACAGTGTGCAGCGTGTACAGCGTGATACCTGTGACCTCCATCTTCAGACATCACCGAGGGGGTGGGGGGTGGAAAGCTCCTTAGCTGAGTGGCTCGCTGTTGTGCAGTATCTTATGCACTGTGTTATGTCTCAAACTCCTCTTGAGGTCCCGCTGGGCAATCTTTGATCAGCTCCTGGTCAGCTCAGTGGAGGAATATTGATAGGGATTTTCCCCAATACGTGCTCAACGCTTTAAAGGGTCAGAATATAAGCATTGCAAAAAGAAGGCAAAATGGAGCTCCAATTAAAACTTAAATACATTTTATTAGTATAAGTTAAAATGTACACACAATTGTGCAGAAAAAATGGTGGTCAGAGCATAGCTGATGCGTTTCGGCTTCCTGCCATTGTTAAAGCTAGTTAAAAATGAGAGGTTACTATCCCACCCTTTAAATGAACAGGTTAACCCCCATTGGCTGTTATTCACACACCTCCTTTAACAATAAGTCCATCCTCCCAATAAAGGATCAAGGGGGAGGAGGAGGGGTTACTATAGGTAAGTTGCTTATACGTAAGTCTTGTTACATAAACCACTGCTAAACTTAGTAAAAGACTTCTTTCCAAAACACCATTTCTGTATAGAGTGCATTAAATATGGACCCATAAACCTTAAAAATTTAAGAGGATGGAACAGCATGTTGGAATTACAAAAATTCACAATGCGGTGTATAATAAGGAAAATTGTACAGTGGACGGCTCCATGTAGGGCTTGAGGTGAGTTATGCAACATCATCTATTTGATTTTTGCATTTAGGCATTGTGCAACATAAAACATATGCCTAATATTCAAACAATTGTGTCAGGTTCAATGACAGTACCTCTGAGAATATGACTTGAATGCACGCCCTATACATATTATGCTGCAAAACATCAACAATCAGATACTTCAAAGTCCCTTCATCTTGTCCGTATAGTTAGTAGTTTAAACACTTTCTAATATATCTGGCTGTGAAATTAAGGAACAATAGCTATATGTCACCTAGTGAGGATATTGCGATAATACTCATACTGTGCACAGACTGTGATAAACAGTACACGGGAATGATGACCAGAGAAGTCAGGTCACGAATTAGAGAGCATCTGTCTAGCATAAGAATAGGTAAAGCCAGTACTCCACTTGTACAGCATTTTACCCAAGTACATAATAAAAATTCTAACACATTTAAATGGACATGTATAGAACGAGTCCAAGTACCACTGAGAGGAGGGGATAGAGAAAAGTGGCTGGTTAAGCAGGAAACTTTCTGGATATTTATTGTTTAAATATTAGGCATATGTTTTGTGTTACACAATGCCTAAATGTAAAAACCAAATAGATGATGTTGCATAACTCACCTCAAGCATTACACAGAGCCGTCCACTGTACAATTTTCCTTATTATACACCACATTGTGAATTTTTGTAATTCCAACATGCTGTTCCATCCTCTTAAATGTTTAAGGTTTATGGGTCCATATTTAATGCACTCTATACAGAAAGAGGTTCTTGAGTATATTCAGCAATATAAATGGTATTTTGGAAATAAGTCTTTTAATAAGTTTAGCAGTGGTTTATGTAACAAGACTTACGTATAAGCAACTTACCTATAGCAACCCCTCCCCCTTGATCCTTTATTGGGAGGATGGACTTATTGTTAAAGGAGGTGTGTGAATAACAGCCAATTGGGGTTAACCTGTTCACTTAAGGGGTGGGATAGTAACCTCTCATTTTTAACAAGCTTTGACAATGGCAGGAAGCCGAAACGCGTCAGCTATGCTCCGACCCCCATTTTTTCTGCACAATTGTGTGTACATTTTAACTTATACTAATAAAATGTATTTAAGTTTTAATTAGAGCTCCGCTTCGCCTTCTTTTTGCAGTGCTATTATTCTATAGTCTCTAAAGTATTGGAATAATAGTAGAGCTAGCCGTTGTGGTATCACTGTACTTTGGTGTGTTTAACTTATGAGAAGTAACCTATACATTTATCACAAACTTAGACTTAAACTTTAATTTATCCTATGCTCTTTCTCACCTAAAATATTTAAAGAACTAATTATGATCCCTATCACCTTCAGAAAAAATCATTAATATCTTAATTTGGCACTCTGCTGTATCACACTGTTCAACGGTTCTCAATGAGAGCTGAAAAAATTCTCAGTCAGCATTTCTCAAAAAAAATATATTGGCATTAAACTGCAGACAAAAATAACAAACAATTTAAATATAGGACACTTTACCTACTGGTGCATGATAAAATATGAAAATCTTTTTTTATCTTCATTTTTTATTTCTAATATTCGGAACATGGTATCTGTCAAGACTGATGAGCCATATTTTCCTAAGATCATAACCAGGATATAGGTTTTCATAACCAAAATAAAAAAACATGATTATTATTGTTTAATATTACCAGTTATTTGTATAGCGTCAACAGATTCCGCAACGCTTGTGTAACCTACATATTATGTTCCTTGAAGCATTTATGCATTTTGGATTGTCCATGTCAACGTTATTTCAATGCTTCCCTTGTATTTATTTTTATTTTTACCACTCAGAAGCCCACCTGAATACTAACTCTTATTGAAATATTTAATGTTTTTAGTTATATTTATTTTAACACTCTACATGTTTGGAGAAATATTTCATTTAAAAATGTGAAATTGATAGCTTCCTGTCATGGGACTTGGCATAAGGTTTTCATTAACATATACATTGTACTCGTAGCCAAGAGGATATAAATTAAAAGTTAAGTACATGTTTCTGTGCTCAGTGGATATTGTAAAGAACTAAAAAAGAAATGATTTGACAGCAATAACTATGTTGCATAAATTAGAAATGACTATAATGTTCTTAAGTTTTAGGTTCCTGGAATTTCTATGTAGCATTGTTGGCTGGCATGTATATGAGACATGATTTATTAACGACATTAGAAAGAGAATTAACTTTAACTTCTGTAAAAACAGTGTTGGATCCAAGATCAATAATAGTCTACTGCTTCGATTGCTTTAACAGAAATGGTAAGTCACTAACTGCCAACCTATAAATGGCCCAAAAATGTGAGAGATATGAAATAAATCACAGCAAATGAAAAGGTAATAAAAATTACAAGAATCCTGAGAGGAATATCAGTTATACCAACAGAGAGAGGCTGAAGCAATTCGCTTCTTGATTACGTATTCTGCTATGAATTCATATTTATGTGGAAATTAGAGAAAAATATTATCTTGCAAACAAGTGTGTCTACTTTTTATGGTTTTACTTACAATGCACTTATCAAAGCTACTTTGAGAACTTTTTAAAAAATTGCTAATATAAAAGAGACAAATTAGAGAAATATTGCCATTAGATAGCATGAAGGATTCTGTGTTTGAAACAGACAATGGAAGAAAAAAAGTGAGGCACTGTAAAGTTCATTTGCATGTCCATACCCAGAATGCCTTGTTTAAGTAAAAACTTTTAGTTGAGGGTTCCTGTGTAAATGTGCGATTCATTTATCTGATGTGCATCACTACATAGTATTAACCAAAACAGAAGTTTACTCAGAATAAGCACTTACAGTATATATGAACACATAAAATGAAAAATGTAAGTACCTCAGTCCTTCCTTAAATATTCCCAGCAGCTGCTGTAAACATTGATAAAATGAAAGGCTGCGGATGAGGGTTAGGGCAAGGAAAAGTAATGGGACTGGGAAAATATATGAGGAGAGAAGAAAAATATGAGCTAGTGTTAAGAAAATGAATATGTAGAGAGAGAAAAAGAGGGCTATGGATTCAAAAAGAAGCGAGAAATGAATCAACCAAGACAAACACAGCAAGGAAAAATAACTTTGCTATCAAACTATAAATACATAGGAAAGATAAAAAATGTATATTGTAGTTCTAAAAATTAATTCAGTGTCATTTTTGCTCTGCCTTGTTTTTCTATTCTTTGAAGAAACAGTGAAATATGGTTCACAATCACTAGCTCTTATCAGACACTTAATTTTATAAATGATCAATAACGTGAAAATATAAACATACATATATCAGGGAGACAAGTAAAAATAATGCATTTGTTTCAGGGAAAACATTTAGGAGGAGGGATTTGTAACTAGATGGTATGTGTAATAATATGTATAGGTCATGTATAGTTGTTTAACAACAGTATCTCCCGTAAATTGTAATCTTACTTTTACTCATTTAAAGGGACATAAAAGTTCAAAAAAGAAAAATGTTCTAGTGTGTGTGTATTTTAATATTGTACTATTGTTTGAATATGACTATGTGTTTAACCTCTGCAAACTTCAGTCAGCCCCACAGCAGCAATGCAATGCAATGCTCTACTGGGACCTTGCTGAACACATCTGGTCAGCCAATGGCAGAGGAATATGTGTGTAGCCACCAGTCATATGCTAGCTGTCAGTAGTCCATTGCTGCTCCTAAGCCTACCTAGGTGTGCCTTTCAACAAAGGACACCAATTTGATAATAGAAGTAAACTGAAGTGTTCTGTCTGAACAATAAAAGTTTAATTCAGACTTTCATATCCCTTTAAGACTTGTAACTTGTTTCAGGAGGCAGGCTCTTACCCTTGTTTACTACCTGATTCTCTGAATGTATTGTCTAAGCAAGCAGGAAAAAAAGGTTGTGAGAAATTCCAGATACAGTGAGAGCCCTTAAACCAGGCATAGAGCAGCATTTGTGTGAATACCACAACTGAGCATTTTAGTGGTTTATCTGGCATAGATTTATAACCTCAGAAGCTATTATGAGGTTTATTCTGAAAAGGAAGCCACTGAGTGTTCTATAAAGATTTAACTCTGCAATCCTGTGCAATATGTTGTTTACAACACATGTGAAGAATGCATCTCATCTAATTTGATTTAGAGTCTATATTTGGGGTTCAACATTCAAAAATCTTCATATGTTAGGAAATAAAACTGCAACAACATGAGATCTAGAAAATCAACAAAGAAGCATGCCTGGGAGACATTAAAAATTCACTTGTATTATTCACCTGTGGATGGGATTGCACTAGGCAGGGTATTCGATGTGAGACTATGAAGGTTATTAACTTATTTTCCTATAGACTTCAGTGGAGCACACTGTTTAAAAAAAAAAAAAAAAAACTCAAACTTATCGCTTGTGCACTAACCTGACACCGCATTAGGCCAACTGCGCTAAAGCAGTTACATTCCAAAGTTCTTCACATAGAAGAAAATTTTATTTTAACCCCTTAATGACCGAGGACGTGCAGGGTACGTCCTCTAAAAAAAGACAGTTAACGCCTGAGGACATACCCTGCACGTCCTCGGTCTGGAAAGCAGCTGGAACCAATCCTGCTCGCTTCCAGCTGCTTTCCGGTTATTGCAGTGATGCCTCGATATGGAGGCATCCTGCAATAACCCTGCATGGCCATGCGATGCAGAGAGAGCCACTCTGTGGCCCTCTCTGCACCGGACATCGATGGCCGTTATCGTTGGTGGGTGGGAGCCGACATGGGAGGCGGGTGGGCGGCCATCGATGGGCCGTGTGATGTGGAGGGGGCGGAACCGCCGGGGGCGCGCACGGGGGCGGCGAGCGGACGCGTGCACGGAGAGGGTGGGAACCGCTACACTACAGAAAAAAAATAATAATAATAGTGGGAGAAAGTCAGAAAGGGCCAAATAAAAAATAATCTAAGGGATCTTGGAGGGATGGGGGGTTGGTCTTGGGTGGGGGGGGGGGGCTACACTACAGAAAATGGAAAAAATAAATAAAAAACATATTTGTTTTCTAAACTGGGTACTGGCAGACAGCTGCCAGTACCCAAGATGGCGCCCATTAAGGTAGAGGGGGAGGGTTAGAGAGTGGCATTTAGCGGCCTTCTAATAATAACCAAAAAGCAATGCCAAAGCCATATATATCTGCTATTTCTGAACAAAGGGGATCCCAGAGAAGAATTTACAACCATTTATGCCATATGTGCACAAGCTGTTTGTAAATAATTTCAGTGAGAAACCAAAAGTTTGTGAAAAAATTTGGTGGTGAAATGGTGGCATGAAATATACCAAAATGGGCCTAGATCAATACTTTGGGATGTCTTCTAAAAAAAAAATATATACATGTCAAGGGATATTCAGGGATTCCTGAAAGATATCAGTGTCCCAATGTAACTAGCGCTAATTTTGAAAAAAAGTGGTTTGGAAATAGCAAAGTGCTACTTGTATTTATGGCCCTATAACTTGCAAAAACAGCAAAGAACATGTAAACATTGGGTATTTCTAAACTCAGGACAAAATTTAGAAACTATTTAGCATGGGTGTTTTTTGGTGGTTGTAGATGTGTAACAGATTTTGGGGGTCAAAGTTAGAAAAAGTGTGTGGTTTTTTTTTTTTCCTCATATTTTATAATTTTTTTTATAGTAAGTTATAAGAAATGATGAAAATAATGGTATCTTTATAAAGTCCATTTAATGGCAAGAAAAACGGTATATAATATGTGTGGGTACAGTAAATGAGTAAGAGGAAAATTACAGCTAAATACAAACACCGCAAAAATGTAAAAATAGCCCTGGTCCCAAACGGACAGAAAATGGAAAAGTGTTGTGGTCATTAAGGGGTTAATTTGTAAACATTTATTACTATATATATATATATATATATATATATATATATAAAATTATTTTTATATAAAATATATATCTATACCGATATATCTAATGAATATATAAAAAGGTATATATATATATATATATATATATATATATATATATATATATATATATATATAACCTTATATAAACAAAGTAACACATTAAAATACGTTAAAAATGAATAGAAATGATTTTTCATATTTAAAGGTATTTCACTGGAAAGGACTCAACATGTACAATATATATATATCTGTATATATGTGTTTATATGTGTATATATACATATTTACACATGTTAACACATAAATACACAAGTATGTACACATACACATATTTAGACATATGTATAAATTATAGTCCTTTCCAGTCAAATGCATTGCCATTTACCATATCCGTTTTAATTTTTTTATTAATATTTATATAAACTATTTTTATCAGAAAGTCTATATCAGTGCAATAGTTTATTTTATTGTATTTATGTTGTGTTTGGTGTAACTTTTTTATTACCCCTGAAACATTAAGCTTGTTTTTTAATTGAGCTAATCAGGTGCGTGCAAATTTTGTTTATACTTGAGCACAACCGTTTACTTTCAACTTGTAATATGTGCACTAGTTAGCGTGTCTATTAAAAAACTATATAGAGCTTGGATGCTTACACATACTGATGACATAACACACCTAATGGTTACTACGCAACCATTGCTCTTAAGTACCTCTAGATGGTTCATTTGTCTATTTAATGTTTATGTAGATGCTCTGCCTATGATGTACATGCACGTTTGGAAAGCTTATTTAGTTTCTACCTTCCTTCCTTTAAACAAAGTATATATATGTATGCAAACTATATATATATATATATATATATATATATATATATATATATATATATATATATATATATATATACACACACACACACATACATACACACACAGTATATATATATCCTATTGTCAAAATTTACAGACTTTCAGCTGTTTGCAATGAACAAATTAAACAAAAGCCATTGAAATTGCTCAACACATTGAATGCCTCAAGTGGTTCACCAAATTCAACTGAAAATGCAAATTTTAATGAATTCTGCATTCTCAAAATTATTCAACCCCCTGAATAGAATCCCTCAAACAGCACAAATATGCAAAACAGTTGTCTCAAGCACACCTGATGCAACTAATCAAGGGCATCTTTAGTTTTACCAGGTGTGCTTGAGCTGGAACACATAAAATACCTGAACTGGCCTAGGGGTTTGTTGAGTGTCAAGTTTGACTCCTTGCTTTCAAAAAGTCAAAAGAATGGTCTAAAAAGTTAAGAGAAGAGATCATCACCCTTCACAAACAAGTAACAGAATACAAAAGGATAGCAAAGGCACTGAATGTTCCTAGAGACACTGTTAGAAGCATAGTTCACAAGTTCAAAGTTAATGGAATAGTGGTTACACTACCTGGACAGGGCAGAAAAAGGAAGCTATCAATGGCTGCAACCAGATTTCTGAGAAGGCAGGTTGAGAAAAACCCTTGAGTGGCTGCAAAAGACCTGCAGCAAAACTTGGCGGCAACAGGCACTGAGGTTTAAGTTTGCACAGTAAGGCGTGTACTAAACGCAGAAGGTTTCTATGCCAGAACTGCAAGACGTATGTCACTACTGACCCAAAAGCAAAAGAATAAATAAATAAATAAGCCACAGAAGTTTTGGGATTCTCTTCTGTGGAGTGATAAAACAAAATTGGAACTTTTCAGCACGATGGATCAACGGTCTGTCTGGAGAAAGAAAAATGAAGCATAAGCTGATACAGTTAAGCATGGTGGTGGCTCGGTGATGCTCTGGGTCTGCTTTGCATCCTCTGGCACTGGAAACCTGCAGCATGTAGAAGGCAAGATGGATTAATTGAAGTATCAGGAAATCCTTGGAGAAAATGTCATGCCGTCTGTGAGGAAGCTGAACTTGGGCATTATTGGAAATTCCAACTGGACAATGATCCCAAGCATACCTCAAATTATACCAAGGCTTGGTTGCAGAAGAAGTCCTGGAAGATGCTACAGTGCCATCATAGTCACCTGACTTGAACCCCACAGAAAATCTCTGGTGGGATTTGAAGAAGGCGATTGCAGCACGCAAACCCAAGAGTATTACTGAACTGGAGGCCATTTCTCATGAGTAATGGGCTAAGATTCCTCAGGAATGCTGCAAGAAGCTGGTGTCTGGCTATGCATATCATTTGTAGCAGGTCATAACGGCAAAAGGATGCTCTACTAAGTACTAAGGAAGCTTGCCATGAAGGGGTTGAATAATTTTGAGACTGCAGAATTCATTAAAAGTTGCATTTTGAGTTAAATTTGAAGCATTTGTTCTGTTGAGCAATTTCAATTGCTTTTGTTTGATTTGTTTATTGAAAACAGCTGAAAGTCTGTACATTTTGACAATAAACCTGATTTCCAATGGGGTTGAATAATTTTGATTACAGCTGTGTGTATATATATACACACACACACACACATACATACACACACTGTAGCAGTTGAGCCCTTTGCAGTAAAGTAGATCACAACTTCTTTGGAACGTAAAACAACAAATAATGTGTTACTAATGTGTTTTCAATATAGTACAGGGTGAATTGAATTTTCAAATTACTCTTTTTATATATATATCCAATAAAGCATCTAATATATGTAGAAATATGTATTTATAAATAAATAAAACATGTTCTGCTATGTGAAGAACCTTGGAATGGGAAATATTCATATTTTCCTGTCGGGTTAGCACACTTGAGAATATGCAATAGGGTTTGCACACAAGTAGGGTGTTATGTTTTTTCCACTTTTCTTGCTCTATTGACTTCTGGGGGGGGGAATACATTAACGTGATTACGATATTCTAAGTTCGTCTTTTTGCGTGTGTCGTGTTAGTGCTCGTGTGAGTGCTCGTGTGAAAACTTGTAATACATGCGCTACCAGTGCGCAGAAAAAGCTTACTTCTAGCGGAGATAATGCACGAGCAGGAGTGATAAATTGTGTTCTACTTGTAATCTAGCCACAAGTCATCTTGTGAAATTTGTGCCCTATTATATCTACCCCATCAACTTTAAGAGCTAGTATTTTTAAGTGGAAGTGTCTAGGAGTTACAACAGCCCAGCCATAAAGTGGTAGATTACACAAACTCACAGAGCAGGCTCAAGCTCAATATAGAGATCCAAACTGCATTCAGAGGCAATATCAGCACAAGATCTGTGCATTAGGAGCTTCAGGAAATGGTTTTCCATAGCTAAGCAGATGTTCACAAGCCTCACATCAATATGACCAATGTGTTCTTCACTACTCCGCCACTGGACACTAGAGCAGTGGAAACATTCTCTGGAGTGATCCCAGATCCCTGGAGAACAATACCTGCCATAATACATAGTGCTGTAAAGTTTGTTGGAATAATCATAATGGTCTGGGGCTGTTTTCCAAGGTTTGGGCTAAAACCTTTAGTTCCAGTGAAGGGTCATCTAAATGCTACAAGACACAAAGACATTTTAGACATTTGAGTGATTCCAACATTGTGGCCTTTTCCAACATGACTGTGCATCTGTCCTTAAAGTGAGGTCCATGAAGACATGGTTTAATGAGTTTGGTGTGGAGAAACTTGAGTGGTCTGACCTCAACCCCACTGAACACTGGGATGATTTGGAACGTTGATTTATCCAATATGATTGCCTGACCTCACAAATGCTCTTTTGGCTGAATGGGCACAAATTCCCACAGGCACATTCCAAAATCTTGTTGAAAGCCTTCCAGGACAGTGGCAGCTTTTATAGTTATAAAGGGGGTCAACAACTCCATATTATTGTGAAGTTAGAGTCAAAAAAGAAAATTTAACCAAGAAAGATGCATCTTAATAGCACTTCTCTCTCCCCTTGTATATTTTAGAACATCAGGTTTCTCAGGGGTATGGTAAAATGTAACTTTTAATTGAGAAATTAAAAAAACAAATAGATTTCTGACATATCTGATTAATATGATTTGGGAACAAGAGTGTACACTTATAATTGATTGTGTTGGCCCCACACTATATATTAGATGAATGTTTTCCAACTTAAATTGATGTTAGAGGTCTATAAGTAACTATTATTCACTATAGAAATAGACATTTATGGGGTTCAGTTTTAATATTATTTGCATTCTCTTCTTAAATATATTTGTGTATGAGATCTGCGATTTTCTTTTATTGGCTTTAAATAAAGACAATCTTTGTATTCAGTGATACTTTCACAGTGATGTGGCTTTATACGGGAATACAATAAAGTAACCAAAGGATGCGTATTATTGCAATATGTTGATAATTACGTTTGCATTTGTTTTGGTAAATATACGTGAAGCTCAACACTTTTATATTATGCTTTTGCCCTTAGAATGGAGTTGTATTCAAGATCGTATTGTATAGAAACCCCTATAGACCAATCGCCCATTAGAGTTGTATTCATTGGAGCCTTCCTCATATCTTTGAGCTCTTATAATTTTTTTGTACAACTTTTTTTAAAATCATTTTTATTAGATAGTGTTATAATGAGTGTAACTGTACTATTAAATGTATTTTTGATGTGTTTTGTGACACTTTCTTTTTTTCATAAATTGCACTCAAGCGATCATGTTTACTTTTAATACGGGTGTTACATCAGATGCACGCAAACAGCCGAGATATACCTGAAATCACTGCTGTTTGCAGCATTTCAACTACTTGTTCAATTAGATAAATGCCAACAAATGCTCAACTAATTTGATCTGATGTGAGAATTTATGTGAGCATGTGACAGGTGCCATATGGTTGTGGGTCTTACATACAGTGAGATGTGGACATATAGTTGACAGGGGCTTCAGGGCTATTAGTCTAATCTTAGGTCTGATATGGGCATGAATAACTGACTTGAAATAAAGGCAATGGTGTTTCATATGGGCATATGGGTAACAGGAGCTACAGGTCTGATCTGTGGCATCATAAAGATTCCTACCACATCACCTACTAGTTATCCAGTACTTTTGTGAAGGACAGCTAGATGATCTTTCTCATCTCAGCTATGCAGATATTTGCTGCATCTGTACCCATTTATCTGGCTCTCTTCCACATGTTTGAAGCAGACAGTGACTGAAGATCTCGCTCCCTAGCACCAGATTAACATAGGGACTATAGGAGCTGCAGCAACAGGCGTATGCCCCCAAATAGGCCCATGACACCATGGTATTTTTTTTTTATATGCTGGTAAGAACAGGACCACACTAAGGCGGATGCAGGGAGGGTTCAGCGCACCCAGCTTCAAAGGCAGGGTCAGCTCTAGACGGTTGCGTTTGGTGCAGTTCACTCGGCCTCTAGCTGGAGGTTTAGCGTCTATTTTTTTCATTATTTAAAACTTGTATAAATCCGTACGCAGGCTATAGCACTGTGCTGCATGCAGGCTTTTACAGAAGTGGCGTAGGAGTGTGTGTGTGTATATGAGAGATTGTGTGTGTGTGTGAGTTTGTGTGTGTGTATATGAGAGATTGTGTGTGTGTGTTTGTATGTGCTTGTGTATATGAGAGATTGTGTGTGTGTGTGAGTTTGTGTGTGTGTGTGTATATATGAGAGATTGTGTGTGTGTGTACGCACGTTTGTGTGTGTGTGTGTATATGAGAGATTGTGTGTGTGTGTGAGTTTGTGTATGAGAGATTGTGTGTGTGTGTGCATGTTTGTGTGTGTGTATATGAGAGATTGTGTGTGTGTGTGCATGTTTGTGTGTGTGTGTATATGAGAGATTGTGTGTGTGTGTGCATGAGAGATTGTGTGTGTGTGTGAGTTTGTGTGTGTGTGTATGAGAGATTGTGTGTGTGTGTATATGAGAGATTGTGTGTGTGTGAGTTTGTGTGTGTATATATGCGAGATTGTGTGTATGTGTGTGAGTTTATATATATATATGAGAGTTTGTGTGTGTGTGTGTGTATATATGAGAGATTGTGTGTTTGTGTGTGTAACTTTCATTATTTAGATACCACATGCAAATTAAAGAGACTTTCAAATCTACTTACAATATCAAATTTTGCAGTCTTTTTATAAGCACACTTTTAAAAGGAACCTGCTCCTACTGAGCATGTTCACAAGTTCACTATGTATACTAGTTTGTGATTGGATGAAGGGTGTCACATGATACAAGGGGTAAGCAAATGAAGAAAAACATATAAATCTTTCAGGGAAAAAAATACTTATTTAAAAGTATATTTTGAGTGTTATTGTCTTTTTATTATGCACTTATTGATTATTCTATTCTACTATATTTAAATATCTTTTAATGTGTTCCTGTGTATATTGGGGAAAATAAGACCACCAAAATCTTCAGTTCCAGGCCCATTACACCCTTAATCTGGCACTACCTAGCACCACAGGCTGCATTTGTGATTTTGCTCCCTCTCTTTTTTTTCAAATAACTGAAGTTGCACTTTTTCCTTTCCTTCTCTCTATAACAGGATTGAGGGAGGATAAACCAGCACCAGTTTCATGTACATGTATATATTCTTACACAGATATGCAGTACAGCGTTACATATCAGTATTGTTTATGATGATTATATTGTGAAGTCCCTACATATGGACATACATAAATACTATTTTCAGGAAATATTAACATTTGTTTAGCATTTTTATGGAAAATATGACCATTTATAAAACACTAAATTATTTTCTACTATTCTAAGAAATTGTAGTTGTACATTAAAAGTGTATAATTATTGCCATCTAGTGGCTATATTGGGGTATTTGCAAACTCCATCACTGTACAACGCATCTGCACAAGAAAATAAATAGATGACTTTTCCACAGATTCAAGTGAGCTACATTCTTTCTCACCTGTGTGCTTCCAACATCCCTTATGCCAGTGTACATCTAAGCCAGAATGTCAATACATAGTAAACCACACTGCATATTTTAAAAATGTTATTTGAACTATATTTTTGTTTTAACAAAATATTTGTTGACATGTGAACTGAGCATGACCAAGAAGTTTCGCATTGAAAAAATAAAAACAACCAAGAAATGCCAGAATAAAAAAAAAAAAAAAGGCAAAACACATTGAGAGAAAGGCAGTAGAATTTGTTTTTCTTATTGCTTGGAAAGTCCCCATGCCAGATGCAGGGGGCGTATTCGTTAGATGGGCAAAAACAAAAAAATATTCTTGGACCAATTGTTCAGCACATAAAAAAAAAAAAAAGTATTTTGTTTTGTCCAAGATTAGTTAATAGGGACATTGGGTTCTGCCAAATTTTGATAGCATTTGTTTTTTAACCCCTTATTTCTATGGGGGATATCTTCAGGGCAGCAGAGTAGTAGCTGGCAGCTTAAACTTTATAAAAAAAAATAACACATTCAAAAAAGGATCTGACCCCATGAGTCGTCGATTAACGTCCCCTTTTAAAAACTTTAATTACCTTAAATCATTCCACAATTAAAGAAAACACAGACACCTGTTGCTTGGTAAAAGTACTGGCCACAGCCTCTTTATTAAATAACACATTTGAAACACTAATTAAATAACTCTTTGAACCATATAAACTCCATTAAAGGGACAGTAAACACCAGAATTTTTGTTGTTTAAAAAGGTAGATAATCAGTTTATTACCCATTCCCCCATTTTGCATAACCAACACAGTTATAATAATATACTTTTTACCTCTGGGATTACCTTGTATCTATGCCTCTACAAACTGCCCCCTTATTTCAGTTCTTTTGACAAACATGCATTTTTAGCCAATCAGTGCTGACTCCTAGGAGCTTCACATGCCCGATCTCAATGTTATCTATATGAAACACATGAACTAACACCCTCTAGTGGTGAAAAACTGTCAAAATGCTTTCCGATTAGAGGCAGTCTTCAAGGTCTAAGAAATTAGCACATGAACCTCCTAGATTTAGCTTTCAACTAAGAATACCAAGAGAACAAAGCAAAATTGGTAATAAAAGTAAATTGGAAAGTTGTTTAAAATTACATGCCCTGAGGTTTCCGGTGGAGGAGGAGCAAGCACGTCTAGCTGAGCTCTGCTCTCCAGTCCAACAGCTCTTGGCGGTAGAAATTCGCGCCCTACCTCAAATCTGAGGGTGCCTCCTGGACAGTAAGAAATATCTTCTCTGGAACCTGTATCGGTGGAACACCATCCCACCGTGTCTGCAATAAAAATACCTAAAACTGGAATTGTATCTTGGTGTAGTTGTTAACCCAAGTGGAACAAACGATTTATCCCCTCTCCTCCCCTACGGAAGCTAACTCTCCCTCTACACGGAGGCTCTAGGAAAGGGAGACAACGAAATAAAAAAAAAAAAGGGACTGGTAATCTGCCTTATAACTCTGAACCTATACCCGCTACTATTAAACTATACTAAGAAACCACTTATTCTATCTATTGGCTTCTTACCCCCCTCTGCCGTTGTCGCGCCTGTGGACCCACTGCTGACATAGCATCACACAGGAGGACTTGCTGGCTTCCGCTGACTTGTCTGGAGCCTCAGCTGAGAACAAGGCGGCGGTCTCCTCCTCCCCCACCGATGCTGCGTGGGAGGTAGTGAGCCCGCGCTGTGTCCAATAGTAATCTGGAGGCTCGACCCTAACTTCGTATTGTGGCTTCTCTCAGGGCACCATCTGATTCACAGCGGCTGTCTCCCCCTCCCCCACTGGTGCTGCGCGGGAGGTGGTGAGCTCGAGCCGCATTTTCCAAAATATTGGAGGATTGACCGCGGAGGTGATTGTCGGAGCTCCCATCCCCCCCCCCCTTACCTCCCCCCAACTGGGGATCTGTGTAGGGAAGTGAAGACGGCCCGGGCGGAGCTCAGAAACAAAATTACGTCCAAACAGGCAGCAGGAGGTCTGACTTACCCACGGCATCACAAGCAAGATTTTCAAGTAACAGCGACACAGGCGAGCGACATCAGAGGGGGTAAGTTATAACTTATAAGTGACAAAAACAATACTTTACTTACTGAGGTCTAAAGGAAGGATTTATACACTATATACACTCTGAGTATATATGCTGAGAAGAGTTCCTAGGCCCTACAGGAATTGACAGTAAAATACACCCCTTATAAACTCGCTCAGTTTAACAGAGAAAGAAGAGAGAAAAAAAAAACTGTTAATAACAGAGCAAGAACTAACTCCCCACTTTTTTCAATTGAAGGGGAAGGGGAGAGAGGGAAGGAGAAGGGTATAGCAGAAACAGAAGGGACATTTTTCTTTTTTTTTCTTTCTTCAAGTGTTTCAACATAGCAGCTTAATATTTAACTCCCTAAATAAAATGCACCTAGTGAGCTGTGAGAACACAGGCTCACATCAATCCTAAAACACACAGTCAGGACTCCTGTATCGTGCGAAGGTGGAAGGAGGAAGAAGGGGGAAAGAGAGAGAGAATTATCTCTGAAGGGACTATCAGAGCATATATTGGCACACTACACACAGGCAAAGGAAAATTTGTCGCTGAACTATCTAAAAATCTCACAGCAGGATAAAGAACAATAGCTGCTAATTCTCTGGGTTTTTTTGTTTGTTTTTTTCTACCTAATTTTTTTTTTTTTTTTTGGTATAGGACCCTGGATCTGTGCGTTTGCTAGTGTGGAAAGTGTTCACTAAACTGCAATATAACCTAACCCCCTCCTTTTTTTTTTCCTTCTCTCTCTTTCTTTTTATAGAGATGATGTCTATTGTATGACTAAATTAACTTGTTTAAAGTTTGTAGCTGGCTAAGGCCACTAAGGTATTCCAACATCCTAATGCTATGCTTTCTATGATTCCTGTTGGTATAGGGTTAATTAATAGAAGCTACTTCCCTCATCTTTGTTCTTTCATTGTTCTCTCAGTTAAACAAGGTGTTTAGCTTTAAAGAGGAAAAAGCATTGTTCCTACTGTTATTTTTTACAAAGAAACCCTATCATGAGACCTTTATATATTAAGATAACTCTGTACAAGATTTAGTATATGTACTAAGATAACTGGAAGTAGAGTTAACCTGTGACTGTATAGAGTAATTATTTATTTGAAAATTTGAACGGATCCAGTATCCTATAAAAGTTCCTTGTTAGAATAAAAATTAAAATCATTTATGGGATATTAAAGTAGCAGCAAAATAATATTTGTCTCGCTCGTCTGGTAAAGTAAGACTCAACCGGAGACAGGCAGCTGCTGGGGTAATAGCTCATATATGTAACTGGCTGAAGTGTAATATTGCTAAATACACCTAGGGTGTATTAAGGCTATATATTCCCTTACCTGTAATTTTGTCTCTCTTCTCTACACTAACTAAATAACGATTTAAAGCCATATCTTCATTCAGGATAATTAGAGAATTATATTAGGAATAGAAAGGATATCTTACAATATCAGAGCTTAATAAGATCTGAAGGGCGCATATATACCGGTTAATATAGAATTTTTTTTTTTTTTTTTTTCCTTCTTTTGAATTAAAAGAAGCAATACATCCTAGTATTCTCTGAAATATAGGCTTTGAATTACCTATTTATCCCAACCTACTGGGTGACGCTGTAGCTCATATAGCTTGAATTAAATATATATATTCCACCCAGTGGATCTAAATACCTACTGTTTTAAAAATTAGGCCCAATCTCTCGGGACAAAGTCTATTTCATCTCACTAAATAATCCCTCTTCCTCACTCCCACGGCTGGACCTTCCACACAATTAATCTATTCACCCCTATACAGACATTTCACCCCCCCCTCCCTTTTTTTTTTTCTTTCTTCTTTCTTCCCCTTCACCTGTCCCACACTGTTCACTTGGTCCCCACTTTTCTTGTTTTGAGGTTTAATTACCTCCCTAACCCTGCACTTCGTGGTTCTTCTGCGTCTATAGAACACTTTAATCACCTTTTTTTCTTCTACGTCACGATATAAAATTTCCACCTTTTCAAGTTTTTCCGGCACATGGATAAATTCCTACACACCCCATACAAGACCCCCTCTCCAGCCATGGCAGCCAGACAGAGGGATAGGAAAATAAAGAATACACAGGAAAATGTCACTGACATACAACCAGTACTGGCTAATGCACCAGTGATACAAGAAGTAACCAATATTCAGAATTTGGTTACTAGCATCTCGGATGCCCTTACCCCCAAATTCGACGCCCTTAAAACTGAATTAAAACAAGATATCCACCTGTTAACACAGGAAGTTCGGCAGTTTTCTGCCAGGCTGCAAGAAGCGGAACAAAGGGTATCTGATTTAGAAGACCTAACAAATCTACATAGCTCTAAACTTGAATCAGCAGAAACCAATATACAAAAAATCCAAAATAAATTAGAAGACTTAGAAAACCGTTTCAGAAGGAACAATATAAGAATTATTGGTCTGCCAGAGGAACAACAAAATGAGAACCTTCTATCTTTTATTTCAGAGTCACTACCTAAAATCCTTAAAATGCCAACTACACATCAACCCATAATGGTTGAGAGAGCGCATAGGTTAGGCCCCCTACACACAGACAACAAAGGCAGAAATAGACCTAGGCCAATTTTAGCAAAGTTATTAAATTACCAGGACAAAATTACTTTATTTCAGCACTATCGCAGGCAGCAGCCGATTACTTTTAAAGGAGCCACAATCTTAATGTTCCAAGATTTCTCCGCTGATACAGCAGTAAAAAGACGGGAGCTAGCTCCCATCTGCTCCAAATTTATCCAAAAAGGTTACCGAGCAATGATAATATATCCACATAAACTTAAGGTTATAGTACAGGAAGAAACACATTGGTTCGATGAAACTACTTCAGCTGAAATTTTTTATAAAACACTTGACCCCTTAAACTAACAATTGAACGTAGGAGTGTAGTAAATTCTAAAAGTTAACAAAAGAATGATTAGAAATGCAGGCTTTCAATAGGAAAGACCCATGTCTTTCGATAGACAAGGATCGAGGGACCTCTCCCTCCCATGTGTGTGGTGATTTTAAAAGAAAAAGCTTCCCTTCGGGGTCTGTTTGTTTTCTCCCCCCCCCCCCTCTTTTTTTATTTTTTTTATTTTTTTCCTCTCTCTCTCTCTCTCTCTCTCTTCCATCAGCCTGCTCCCTTTCTCTCTACCTTGATATACCCCACTTCTAAATGGAAAAAATAAATAAATGTAAAATAGTATCATGGAATGTAGGAGGGATTTCTACGCCCATTAAACGTAAGGCAATCCTTACACAATTACGCAAATCTCAAACTGATATTGGTTTCATTCAGGAAACACACTTATCTGCAGAGGAAACTCTAAAACTAAAAACTTCCTGGGTTAAAGAAATATATTTTGCCGCTGGTGTCAAGAGAAAGAGGGGGGTAGCAATACTAATAGGTAAAAAAATTAATCCAGAAGTTGTCCACTGTGTGGCCGATCCGGGGGGGAGATATGTTCTTTTAAAAATAAAGATCGCTAAGAAGATGTACACACTTTGTAATACATATGGCCCAAATGTGTTTGATCCAGAATATTGGAATATTCTTCAGTCGAAGCTTTTATCTTACACAGAAGGCTCGCTAATCATTGGTGGTGATTTTAACATGGCACCTCAATGCCCATTAGATAGGTTAAGACAAGATACTAAGCGTCCGAAACAAAAAAGAGACAATTTAGAAACCAAATTGTATAAAAAAATCATGCACAATTTAGCCATATATGACATATGGAGATCTCAGAATCCAACTGCTCAGAGTTTCACTTGCCTTTCAAAAGCCCATAAAACCATGTCTAGAATAGACATTTTTTTGATCGATGAGCGTATCTTAACAACAGGGGTTAAAGCGGCAATAATGCCGATATTAATATCAGACCATGCACCCATCTCTCTTGAATTACAACTAACACAAGTGCACCCCACTTCATCACGCTTCTATTTTCCCTACTATTTAACACCTGATTTAAAGTTTAAAAATTGGCTATTAAATAAGTATAAAGAGTACGTATATTTTAACAGAGAATATCTTAGTAGTCCCGTAATATTTTGGGAGACGGCGAAAGCAGTGATGAGGGGGGAAATTATTGCATATGGTGCCGCGTTACTAAAAAAAATTAGGCTAAGGGAAAAGGAAGCCCACAAATTCTTGCTCAATTCCTATAATCATTATTTATCTGATAGAACTCCTACTAATTGGGCAAAATATCTCCGAGCAAAAAATGAGAGAGATGCCTTTGTACTATCCCAAGAAACACAAAAAGAATTGAAAATTCAGGCCAGAATGTATAGATATGGCAATAAATCAGGCAGAATATTGGCTAAATTAATTAAAAATGAAAAAAAACAACTAAATATAGACAAATTGCAACATAAAGGGGAACATCTTACTAAACCTGATGATATTTTGAAAGTATTCCATGAATATTTCAAAGAACTGTATATGCTTAAAGCCACTGAGGTAAACAAATCGGCTGAGTTTTGGAGCAAAATTGAATGCCCCACACTGGCCCCAGAAGTTACTAATAGCCTTAATGTTCCCGTTACGGTGGAAGAGATTGAGAAAGCAATATATAAACTATCCTTAAATAAAGCACCTGGCCCTGATGGCCTTCCTAGTGAATTTTACAAGATTGTGCTCAGTGAAGCCACTACGCATATTTGTACTCTTTTTAACAGTTTCTTTATCGATGGTAAACCCATCCCCCCCTCTTTCTCTCAGTCCTATACAACATTAATACTTAAAGGAGACAAAGACCCCGTTTGCAAGGAATCATATAGACCCATAGCCCTTCTCAATGTTGACTATAAAATCTTAACAGCAATATTGGCGGCTAGATTACAAGGAGCTCTTGCAAAAATAATCCATCCAGACCAATCAGGGTTTTTAAATAACAGAAACTCTGCTGCAAAAATTAGAGAGGTATTACTTGTGACAGAATACCATAAGACAACGTCGGAAATGAGCAGCGGGAGAGAGGGCATACAAGATCTTGCCATCATTTCCATTGATGCAGAAAAAGCATTTGATTCAATTATCCATGAGCACATCTATTCTTCATTGAATCATTTTGGTATCAAGGGTAAATTTACTGACTTCATAGTGAATCTCTATACTTTATCCGCTACAAAATTGATAGTAAATAATAATCTCTCTCCCTCTATTCCCCTAGGTAGAGGGACGCGGCAGGGCTGTCCTCTCTCCCCGCTTCTCTTTAATATTGCCATTGAACCTCTGGCAATTAAATTAAGACAATCTCTTGACGGTATTAAAATTCATAATCATGAAATTAAAATTGGGCTTTATGCAGATGATCTGCTTGTTTATATGACCAATACCAAATTAAATATCCTGAAACTTTTCTGTATAATGGATTGCTTCGGCTCATTTTCAGGATATAAAGTAAACTACACGAAATCTGAAATATTTTGGCTTAAGAATACGGAAAACTCTGTAACAAATATACCACTTCGACAGGTTACAGATTCCTTTAAATATTTAGGGATCCATATTCCGGTCAAAATTGAGGACCTTTACAAACTCAATATCCTCCCAGTGCTGAAAGCGATCAAAGAAAAACTTAACTGGCATAATTTGCCAATATCACTATCCGGCCGAATCGCCTTATTTAAAATGGCTCTCCTCCCGAAATTACTTTATATCCTTCAAAATACATCTATAATACTACTAGGGAAGGATATTCGATCACTGAACAGCGCACTCACAGAATTTCTGTGGCAAGGGAAGAGAGCAAAAATATCTCTTGGGAAACTTACAGTACCAAGAGAGTGCGGGGGATTGGCTTTGCCTGACATATGGTTATATAATCTTTCTTTCCTTGCGCGCATAGTCACAGACTGGATCTCCTGTAATAACTACATTTTAAATAATGATTTAGAATCCAATGTTTGTTATCCATATTGGCCATCCACACTGATTCATCTTGATTTAAAAGAAATTCCGGCAGAAATCAAGAAGCTCAAAACAATTTACAACCCGCTTAAAGCCTGGCAAAAAATAGCAAAGCTTCTCTCAATAAATAGTAAAGCTTCCCCATATTTGCCGATATTAGGAAATCCTAAATTTCAGGCAGGTATTCACTCAAGTATTTTTAAGAGATGGCACTATACTGGTTTGAACAAGGTCTATCAAATAATAGATAAAGAAAGACACTGTATCAAATCATTTCAAGAATTAAATATAGAATTCGGCCTGCCAAATAAAGATTTTTTTGCCTACTTACAACTTAGACACTTTGCGTCGGAATTAGTCAAAGAAAAAGGCTGGAATTGGAACATAGGTAAATTGGAAGACTGGTTGAAACTAACCAGAAGTGGCCGCATGTCTATCACACCATGCTATTATTTCTTAGGTATAAACAAAGGTGCCTCTGTTTTAACACAATTGACTGCAAACTGGAATACACTAATTGCTCAGAGTAATATAGAAACAAAAACCCTCCAATTTTCAATTAAAAAGATTACTCAGAACACACTCTCGGCTACATGGAGAGAAACCCATGTTAAATTCCTACATAGGGCATATTTCACCCCTGAGAAAGGCTACAGGTGTGCCAATTTAGGATTTTACAAATGTCCCAAATGTTCATACTTTGCAGCCAATTTTCTGCATATGATGTGGTACTGTCCGAAAGTCAGGAGTCTCTGGCTTAAAGTAGAATACTGGTTAAAGAACGTACTAAAAATAACCCCTCTTTCTCTAACACTATTTCAGATAGTATTCTGCTTAAGGGAAGAACTTGGTAAACAAAACAGTGAAAAGGTTGTAATTTCTACTATACTAGCCACAAGATATCTAATTTGCAAAAAATGGAAGACCCGGTCAATCCCATCTCTCTCTGAAGTAAAAAACTGTTTAAAAAAACAGTGTATATTAGAACAAAGGGACACAAATATAGATAATGAACAGGACGTCAAAAGATTCTTCAATAACTGGGCAATTTTTTTAAAAATATTTTCCTCCACAGAAATAAACCACATAATCTTTCCTTTTCAGAACACAGAAATAGTCTTGCTAGGAAACTGGTAGATAGTAGGAAAATCTTACCGCAAGAGCGATTAAGATAGAGGGGAAGCGACCCTTATTTTTTCCCTTTTTTTTTTTTTTTTTTTTTCCCCATTTCTGCACACATGGGGGGGGAGGGGGAGAAATGAGGTGGGATTGGAAATATAAATAAAATCCCAAGACATTAATAATCTCAGATACCGAGGCTAACTAGAATGGACATAGATCCATTTAAACTAAGCAAGGTCATTATCTCATGTTACGGCTTCATAACTTTGTATTTTTGTTTCTATTTCATTGTTCTGGATGAACAATAATTATGCTATGCTTTGGTTCTAGATATCTTTAAGGATAAATGTATAAGATGTAATAATACTATGAAGTGTAACTAATATAGCTTTAAAATTGTATGCTTTGTAAAAATTATCATAATTCTGCCTAAATTTTAATTTAGCAAGATCATCATGATATATTGTGCTTCTATGGCCTTGGAGCCTGGTCCTTATTTTTTGTTTTTTGCATAATATAGCAAATGTATGATATTTGATTCTTGTAATTTGTTTTGGTTTATAAATAAAAATAATAATAAAAAAAAAAAATTACATGCCCTATTTAAATCGTGAAAGATTTTTTTTTTACTTTACTGTCCCTTTAAGATGCTAGCTCCCAAACTTAATTCATTAATCTCCCTTTTCTTGTTGACCAGGCCGTATATAAATTCATCTGGACTTAAATAAGTCCGTTATTTCTTTAAAACCTCAAGCTCCAAGGAACCCCATGTCCAAGAAGGTACTTAACCTACTCTCCCACCCTGTGGGGAGGTTAACCCATTCACTTATGGCCATAGTCCAATTGCAGACGTGAGGGAACTAGCACCCGCCAAAGCTGTGACAATACATAAAAAACGTAAACAATGGGAGGGAGGGAAAAACTTTTTACTGCCTATGAAAATTTTCTGGAGATGGCCGCCCCGCACTTCCTTATATAGCCTTCTCCTGGGACCCACCCCACGCCACCAAATATGGGACTAACTCCTCCCAGGGGTCAAAAGCCCCCTAAGTTCCTTTGTGTCCGGAGGCAGGCTTTCTTTTTGCTGTTGATTGATTGTAGCAGTAGTATTAGCTTCTACTTTAACTTTATTTATTTGACATGCTCGGATTGTCAAGAACAAACGGGAAGCTTACATATTCATTAACTGACACAGGAATCAATCAAGTGACAAAGGTATTGCTTGATTGCTGTTCAATTGCTTGAAACTCTGAGGTTGAAGCATTTTCCGCCTGAAAAAAATAGAAATTCCCACCTTTAGCTTTTCCATCCTTTACCATACCAGTTTAATCTATGTGAAACTCACAGCATTTCTATCAGCTCTCTTTGGTACAATGAGTGAAAAAAATTTCAGGTATTTAGACATAACTATATAAGAGCCACATAAATTCCAATTAGCACATCTAGGCAAGAATCCAGCATGCTTTTTCCTCCGAAATATTCTATATACTTTTTTACCAATGCACCAGAAAACTCTGGATAATATATGCAAATTAGATATAATGTCAACATCTCATCCTTTTTGCTTGCAGTACTATGTTAAATATCTCTTTATGGGGTAGGTGCAGCAAAATCAAAACCACTTTAGATTAAAATCCTACATTTAATAAAAGCCCAAAAAAATGTTTTGTGTATGTATGCTGCACACTAATGATCAGGATTACCATAGCCATGATGTGCTTTTGGGTTAATCTTGTCACAGAGGTGATATTTTCGCAGCATAACCAGGCAAAATGTTATGACATTTCTCAGGGCATATTAACAGGCCATATTTTCATGATATCTGAAGTGGAGCACAGGTGAAATAATCAGCTGCAGGGGCGTAACTAACGTTGATGATAAGGGCGCCATTGCGACCGGGCCCAGCAGGTCTCCCAAACAGGGGGGGGCCCAACAAGGCAGGTAGTTGTTTTTTTTTATTATTAATTTTTTTTTTTTTTTTGGGTGCACTGCCGCACTAGGGCAGCCAAGCGCAGCAGCACATGCCAATGATGCCACAAAAATTGTCAGTTTATCACTTTATTTGATGTCTGCTACGCTGTCGGCTGCCTGCCCCAGCCGGAACTTTCCATTTTGGCACGCACTGATCTCTTCTCGTCTTCTCTCTCCAGTCCTCCTCCCTCCTGACTGACTGGCTGCATCCACGTGTATCTCAACAATTGTCTTGTGACTGCACGTGCGGTGCAGCAGTCAGTAGCAGCAGGAGAGGAGTATGTTGACCGAGTCTGGAGTGTGGGAATGTCTGGGACCTTTCCTGGGTCCAGTGAGGAGAACGGAGTGGAACTGTGGCATCCGTTCAATCTGAGGTAAGCACCATAAGCTTAAAGCAGCTCAGACTGAGGGAGGGGGGCCGCGGCGCGGGGGCATGGTGAGCAGTGAGCTCCTCAGGCTCAGAGTCAGACTGAGGGGGGGTCGCAGGGGAGGGCATAGTCACGGTGAGCTCACTCAGTTTAGAGTCACTGACAATGCCATTGGAAATATAGACATTTATATGGCAGCATAAAATTCTGTTCTACAACATGCCCTCTAATGGAAATATACAAATTAAAATGTTGATAGCTGTGCCAAAATGAGCAGCTCTATTAATGCATAACTATATATATTTGTGCTATTTGGAATTGTGGCATTGAATGGAGAAGTATAAGATTTCTAATACCTCTTGCGTCAGCTGCTGTGCAGCATTTTTTGACACTCTAGCAAAGAAAAATCCTCCTCTTAACATATATAATCCTTTAAAGGAACATTCAAGTTTAAAATAATATGTTTTGTGTTATTTGTACATTTTATTTTGTAAGTAAATTACCTTCATTTACTACTATGTGTTTAACATACAATATATGGGTGCACTATACTTGAAATGGAAAGTACAAAGCCGCTGAAGTTAATTAATTTTACGTGTATTACAAGATGTACATTGTACTAATAATGCTGCCATCTAGTGTTCAGGAGTGTGTAAACATTGTTAAAAGCATTTTAGCAAAAATGCTGCCAGTTCATCTATTGTCTAAAATAATTCAGTTGTAATACAGCCCACTAACAAAGCTCATGTTGGTTTTTTTTTTATAAAAAATACAAGTTTATCAAGTACAGACTTGTGATCGGCTTGCCAAATACCGCCAACTGTATGCCTCATGATAGCAATTTCAAATTACATACTTTTCATTTACTGGCCTGCTATATTTACTCCATAGAGGTATTTAAACAAACAAGAAGCTTTGTTTAAGATATCTATTGATACAACATACCATTCCTTTCCAAAGTGGTTAATTACTATGTACTAATTATTTAAAGAATTACATCTCTTAATCTTAAAATGAATTTGATGTAATAAATGTGTTATTGTAAGTAGCAGTAAGTAGCATCTGATATTAGAGAATGTACATGTATAACCTATAGACCAACATTGCTGAGTAGTGAGAACACACATACGGCTAGATTTAGAGTTCTGCGGCCAAAGGGGTGCGTTAGCTACGCTGGCTTTTTTCCCCCCGCACCTTTTAAATACCGCTGGTATTTAGAATTCACAGAATGGCTGCGTTAGGCTCCAAAAAAGGGAGCGTAGAGCATATTTACCGCCACTGCAACTCTCGATACCAGCGTTGCTTACGGACGCGGCCAGCTTCAAAAACGTGCTCGTGCACGATTCCCCCATAGAAAACAATGGGGCTGTTTGAGCTGGAAAAAAACCTAACACCTGCAAAAAAGCAGCGTTAAGCTCCTAACGCAGCCACATTGTTTCCTATGGGGAAACACTTCCTAAGTCTGCACCTAACACCCTAACATTTCCCCACGAGTCTAAACACCCCTAACCTTACACTTATTAACCCCTAATCTGCCACCCCCGCTATCGCTGACCCCTGCATATTATTATTAACCCCTAATCTGCCGCTCCTTACACCGCCACAACCTACATTATACCTATGTACCCCTAATCTGCTGCCCTTAACACCGCCGACCACTATATTATATTTATTAACCCCTAATCTGCCGCCCCCGCTATCACTGACCCCTGCATATTATTATTAATCCCTAATCTGCCACTCTGTACACCGCCGCAACCTACGTTATCCCTATGTACCCCTAATCTGCTGCCCCTAACACCGCCGACCCCTATATTATATTTATTAACCCCTAATCTGACGCCCCCAACGTCGCCTCCACCTACCTACAATAATTAACCCCTAATCTGCCGACCGGATCTCACCGCTACTCTAATAAATGTATTAACCCCTAAAGCTAAGTCTAACCCTAACCCTAAACCCCCCCCCCCTAAATTAAATATAATTTAAATCTAACGAAATAAATTAACTCTTATTAAATAAATTATTCCTATTTAAAGCTAAATACTTACCTGTAAAATAAACCCTAATATAGCTATAATATAAATTATAATTATATTGTAGCTATTTTAGGATTAATATTTATTTTACAGGCAACTTTGTAATTATTTTAACCAGGTACAATAACTATTAAATAGTTAATAACTATTTAATAGCTACCTAGTTAAAATAATTACAAAATTACCTGTAAAATAAATCCTAAGCTAAGTTACAATTAAACCTAACACTACACTATCAATAAATAAATTAAATAAACTACCTACAATTATCTACAATTAAACCTAACACTACACTATCAATAAATTAATTAAATACAATACCTACAAATAAATACAATGAAATAAACTAACTAAAGTACAAAAAATAAAAAAGAACTAAGTTACAAAAAATAAAAAAATATTTACAAACGTTAGAAAAATATTACAACAATTTTAAACTAATTACACCTACTCTAAGCCCCCTAATAAAATAACAAAGACCCCCAAAATAAAAAAATGCCCTACCCTATTCTAAAATTAAAATAGAAAAGCTCTTTTACCTTACCAGCCCTGAAAAGGGCCTTTTGCGGGGCATGCCCCAAAGAATTCAGCTCTTTTGCCTGTAAAAAAAAAAACATACAATACCCCCCCCAACATTACAACCCACCACCCACATACCCCTAATCTAACCCAAACCCCCCTTAAATAAACCTAACACTAAGCCCCTGAAGATCTCCCTACCTTGTCTTCACCACGCCGGGTTCACCGATCGATCCAGAAGAGCTTCCGATGTCTTGATCCAAGCCCAAGCGGGGGGTTGAAGATGTCCATGATCCGGCTGAAGTCTTCATCCAAGCGGGAGCTGAAGAGGTCCATGATCCGACTGAAGTCTTCTATCAAGCGGCATCTTCAATCTTCTTTCTTCCGGATCCATGTAGTTCATCCCGCCGACGCGGAACATCCATCTTCACCGACGACTTACCGACGAATGACGGTTCCTTTAAGAGACGTCATCCAAGATGGCGTCCCTCGAATTCCGATTGGCTGATAGGATTCTATCAGCCAATCGGAATTAATGTAGGAAAATTCTGATTGGCTGATGGAATCAGCCAATCAGATTCAAGTTCAATCCGATTGGCTGATCTGATCAGCCAATCAGATTGAGCTTGCATTCTATTGGCTGATCGGAACAGCCAATAGAATGCGATCTCAATCTGATTGGCTGATTAGTTTAAAATTGTTGTAATATTTTTCTAATGTTTGTAAAAAAAAATTTTATTTTTTGTACTTTAGTTAGTTTATTTAATTGTATTTAATTGTAGGTATTGTATTTAATTAATTTATTGCTAGTGTAGTGTTAGGTTTAATGGTAACTTAGGTTAGGATTTATTTTACAGGTAACTAGGTAGCTATTAAATAGTTATTAACTATTTAATAGCTATTGTACCTGGTTAATATAATTACAAAGTTGCCTGTAAAATAAATATTAATCCTAAAATAGCTACAATATAATTATAATTTATATTGTAGCTATATTAGGGGTTATTTACAGGTAACTATTTAGCTTTAAATAGGATTAATTTATTTAATAAGAGTTAATTTATTTCATTAGATTTAAATTATATTTAACTTAGGGGGGTGTTAGTGTTAGGGTTAGACTTAGCTTTAGGGGTAAATACATTTATTAGAGTAGCGGTGAGATCCGGTCGGCAGAATAGGGGTTAATTATTTAGGTAGGTGGAGGCGACGTTGGGGGCGGCAGATTAGGGGTTAATAAATATAATATAGGGTTCGGCGGTGTTAGGGGCAGCAGATTAAGGGTACATAGGGATAAAGTAGGTTGCGGCGGTGTACGGAGCGGCAGATTAGGGGTTAATAATAATATGCAGGGGTCAGCGATAGCGGGGGCGGCAGATTAGGGGTTAATAAATATAATATAGGGGTCGGCAGTATTAGGGGCAGCAGATTAGGGGTACATAGGGATAACGTAGGTGCCGGCGGTGTGCGGTCGGCAGATTAGGGGTTAAAAAATTTTAATAGAGTGGCGGCGATGTGGGGGGACCTCGGTTTAGGGGTACATAGGTAGTTTATGGGTGTTAGTGTACTTTAGAGCACAGTAGTTAAGAGCTTTATAAACCGGCATTAGCCCAGAAAGCTCTTAACTACTGACTTTTTTCTGCGGCTGGAGTTTTGTCGTTAGATTTCTAACGCTCACTTCAGCCACGACTCTAAATACCGGCGTTAGAAAGATCCCATTGAAAAGATAGGATACGCAAATGGCGTAGGGGGATCTGCGGTATGGAAAAGTCGTGGCTGCAAAGTGAGCGTTAGACCCTTTCCTGACTGACTCCAAATACCAGCGGCAGCCCAAAACCAGCGTTAGGAGCCTCTAACGCTGGTTTTGACGGCTACCGCCAAACTCTAAATCTAGCCGATTGTTTTTTAACTGTCCCACATGCAATAATCCATCTGGTGCCTTTAACAACAAACCCAAAACACTACCAATTATCTGGTTGTTTCTGCTGCATCCTAAAGCAGGAAGAATAGAGGTTACCAGCCCTGCCCTCATGAAACACCATCAGCTGAGGGTCTGTTTATATTCCTGCTATTAGTCATAAGCTTTGTAAGCTACCTTAAAGGGACAGTCTACACCATAGTCATCTTAAAGTCTTACCTTATATTAAGCTGCAAATAGCCTCCTGCACCCATTCTATATCATGCAGCAGGAACAGTAAAAAAAGTTATTTTGAAATGAATATTGTTTCTAGCCAGTTTGAAATGGCTGCCAAGCTCTACTCACTGATGACATCATGACCTGGGCTGCATATTGCTTCCAATCACAAAAGGCTCACTAGTTGGATTCAACAGACTGTCAATGCTATTCAGCAGAGTGCATAGATGCAGCCCAGATTGTGATGTCATTGGTGGGTGGAGCTTGACAGCCATTTCAACCTGGCCAGTAACACTATTAATTTTAAAATAACTTTTTTACCATTCCTTTAAGATGACTAAGGTGTAGACCTTCCATTTAATTAAAATTTAGATATGTTGAAATCCTGGGCTGTTGGTGGATCATGTGTACAGGGTGTGCAGCCATGCTGGCTTTCTGTGCCTAGATTTCTCCATTGCTTGTCCTGGTTATAGCTTTTAGATGGATGCCGTACCTCTGTGGTCTAACTCACGCTGGGTTTAGTGTTAAGACGGCTAGTCCTCCCTCCCTGCTTTCTGTGTAACTAGTGCTACTCTAAATGTTTTTCCACATAGTCCAGATGGCACGTTCCTGCAATGAGAATGGATAGGGACGTGTCTATGCCTAACATGCTGGAGCCAAAGGCAAGTGTCCTTCATATGGTTACATGGTGCTAATCACTTGTGCCCACCGCACTGAATTATATAAAAGCTTTTCTTCCTTCTCCTGTTGAAAGTATTATTATTATTAGGTATTTATAGAGCGCTGACAGGTTCTGCAGCGCTAAAGTAGTGGATGTCTAAAGGTATTCCTATCTATCGTTATCACCTGGACATACTAAAGTTTATTTTCTAAAAATGGGAAATATTTATTTTCTTTAAAAACTCAAATTTTAATTTTGTGTTATTTTTTAGCTTTAATTGTCTTCAGTATACTTCCCTGAAATCTGCCCTGGTTAGTCAGAATTTAGTTTTCTGTGCAGTCACACAAACATGCCTGAACACTTTATCTCACATGCTGAAATAGCTAACCAATGAGAGAACCAGCTGCTTTCCAACAAGTATGTCACTGGACTGCAAAACTGCAAATTTTATACTAAATGACACCTCAAAATTAGACATGCAAAAATTCATAATTCATGATTTGTTAGTGAAATTTATCTGTTGAACAGGGTCAAAACTACAGGGGGTGCAGGGTTCCAGGGGGGGGGGGACTTCTTAGATTCTTGCACCTGGGCCCTGTGGTTTCTAGTTAGGCCTCTGATCAGCTGAATAGCATACATAGTTATTAACCTGCTCTCAAGGTAGTCCTAAAAATCCTGCCTCTTAGTGTGTTCTGAGGACTAGAATTGTGAAATAATACCTTAGCATATAGAAGGTAATACACATAAAAGGACGTGAGTGCAATTTAGTTTTGAGTAGAAAGTAGAGTTGCCACCTCTGTCCTGTTTTCCTGAACATTTATGAGGTACACATGCTGCAGGGTGTACAGGGAGGAACATGCTTTGTGCTGTTCATCATGTGATATCCAGAGGCTTAATACATGCCCCCACCCCACCGATTACCCTGCAGCATGTGTAAACTCATAAGTGTACAGGAGAACATGGCCAAAGTGGCAGCCCTAGTATAAAGATTTTTGCAGGGCATGTGTAATAACAAAAATGCTCTTGTGGTAGTAGTCAAGCAGTTAGCTTGTTTCACTGATGGGTTTTACAGTGCATGTAGCATATGCCTCATGCAGCCTCATTCAAATATGGCGCCTTCACAGAGAGTACATTGTGTCAGCAACTATTTAGTTTGCATCATTGCTGACAAATACATGCAATTGCCTGCTCTATGAGAAAGGGCAGGGTTTAAATAAGGGTGCACGGGACAAATGTACAATTTAGATGTCACCGAAACAGTCGGAATTCTTTTTTTTTTTGCTTTCACATGCATTGCTAAAATGGTTATTTGCAACACTGGAATGAAGTCATATCTTTTTTCCTTTAAATATAGTCAAAATGTCCCGTAACAGCTAGACCTTTAACTAAATTAAAATATATAATTTTTATTTATTTTAAATAGTCAGGGGCTTTATTTTCTTTACATTGCATAGTAAATAACCGTGACAGTTTTTTGTTACCCCCAAAAATGTTTCAACATTTTTTTTAATGAAACTTTTTTTTTTTTTTTAACTGAAATGAATTGTGGAAAAAACAGCACTTGTTCCAAAGGCAGATTGTTTCCTAAGGTGAACATTAGTAAACCAGGTGGCGAAGTACTTTACAACAATACAATCTGGTTGGTGAACTTCTCACCCCCTCCTTAATAGTAATAGCAGGGAGTGTAATTAGGGGATTGGTTTCTTATTAAGTGCTTTAAGTCACAGAAGAGTAGCATGTGTCAAAGCAATACACAATTATAAATAACAATGTCAGAGGAGTGTGGTTTTCTTTTTGTTTTTTCAAGAAAGTTTAAAGAATAGTTCAGAGGTCACACATTCTAAGTACAATCACTGCTGCTTCATTCTGCTGTTCCAGTAGCACTAACCCCTGCATTGCAAAACATCCATATGCCAAATAAATGTGCTTACACCTTAAAGGGATAGAAAACCTAGGAATTAATGTTGTATGATTCTGTACAATGTGCTGAATTATGTAATATTAGGCTAGCCATACCTGTGAAAAAGAGAAAAAAAATGAAAGATTTAAGCCCCCAAATATTTGCTTACCTTACCTGCATTGCTGTCCGCTTCTGATCTCCTGTTTGTCTTTAAACTGCATCACTGCTCACTGTCTATTCATAGTGTGCCCGATTGTGCCGTTCAACTAAATGTAGCGCAGTCCTGAGCTGGTTAAAGCTGTTGGCTGCTTCATAAAGTGTGGAATCGCACTACATTTAGTTGAACAGAGCAGACCAGAGCTGTGATTAAACTGCCAGCCTTTGACGTGTTTTTAAAAAACAACAAAAAAAAAACACAGCAGAAGAGGACGGTGATGCAGGTAAGGTAAGTAAACTTAAAGGGGCAGTAAACCTAGAAAAAAAAATGTTATAACATTATCTTAGCCAAACTTTATTCAACACAATATTGCTGGTGAAATTTGATTAAAAAAAAAAAAAGAGGGTTTTTTTAGAAGCTCAGGGGGAAAACCAGACCCACTCAGTAGAGCAAGAGCGGCGGTCTTAAAGACCCTCTTTTTTTAATCGAATTTCACCGGCAATATTATGTTGAATAAAGTTTGGCTAAGATAATGTTATATAATTCTGCACTATGTGCAGAATTATAAAACATTATTTTCTAGGTTTACTGCCCCTTTAAATCTTAATTTCCTTTCTTTTTTCACAGGTATTATTGTACAATAACACACACAAAAAATTAACAAAAAATGTAAATTAATTTTCTCATTCCACAAAAACCTGTAGAAAAAAAATCTCAAAATGTCTTTATTGGCATCCACTCGGTCACCTAAGGCAAAACATGTATAGAATTGTTATCAGCTTTAATAATTATAAGGGCTGTATCTGCAGGTTTTAAAATTGTACAATTGGTAATTCTCAATTTGGGATGGCATAAATGCCCAAATTCTCAAAGCTGACCAACAACTCTCTCTATATATATATTTTAAAAGTAGACAACCCAAGGTATACTATATATCTATCCCAGGGGTTTTCAAACCTGTCATCAGGCCTACCTAGCAGGGCAGATTTTCAGGATTACCTTGGGTGAGAGCAGGTTTATAACTATGTTTACTAATCAGCTGATTATTTCACCTGTGCTTCAGTTCAGATATCCTGAAAATATGGCCTGTTGGGGAGGCTTGTGGATAGGTTTGAGAACCCCTGATCTAGGCACATTTATTTGCATCCCATGCCACAAGTTGCCTATAACATTTATACCATATGCAATCATTTAAAAAAAAAAAAAAAAAAAACTTTCCACAAACTTGGTTTCTCACTGAAATTACTTACTCAGCTGTGCAATTAGAGGACAAATGGTCCTAAAATCCTCTTTATGATCCCCTGCATTCAGGCATGCCAGACATATATGTGGTTGTCTTTGGTTTTGGTAATGAGATTGCCTCTAACTGCAGCTGTGCATCACAGCTATGAAACAGGATTTTTAATATGTTCAGACATTGGGTTAATGGCTCGTTTGGTATAACTGCCCAAATTCTCAAAACTAACCAACAGGCAATGATCTATAGGTGAACACATATATTATGCTTAGTCAGTAAATCAGCAATCTATAGGTGGTAATATTAAAAAAATTAAAGTTATAAAAAAGACAACAGATTAGTTTTTTCTTTTCTTTAATATAATTTATCTCTCCTGCCTGTCTGCAAGCTACAAACTGGCAGAGACAGATACTTTTCTTTTCTTTTTTTTATGTATTTATTTTTATCCAGTGACCAATAAGCAAGGAACCCCTATTATTAGTTACTTGCCTCTTCCTTAACATCAGTGCCACCCATCAACCACATTTCTCAGCTGTCAACACAGATAGAGGGCAAAAGGTTGCATTAAACCATGTGGGCATGTCTCTACTTTGGGAAGTTAGAGACAAATACCGCTCAGTGTAAATACAGATACATATAGTTTATGGGGTTAAAATGCAATGGATCAGTACTGAAAGCCCATATTTTTACAGCATATTTAGGTATGCAGTGCAATGTTTTGCTACAAATCTTAATTTTGTTTTTCGGGTATCTCAAAAAAGCTGATTATTATAGAACATAGAAATTTATAGATACACATATATCATGCTCTGCTCTTAAAGGGCCAAAATAGTGAAAAATTACATGTTCTACACTGCTTATTGGGTCATTGGCACTTTCCGTTTGGGACCAGCAATACTCTTCAACTCCTGAGTGGTACTTTTGCTATGTGTTTAACCAATTTGATCAGGTTTAACTCATAGATTTGGAGGGTGAATAGTGATAAAAGTACATGCTATAACAAATTGCTTCATTTTAATGGCCCTTTAAATATTTAGCGTTAATCTCCATCACTCTCAGAATATGGATAATTGCCAATTTATAGCTCTGGCAATAAAAGCAAACTAAATGTCATGTACACATGAGAACAAAAACGTAAGCCTTTCATTGAAATCAATTTTAGTGGAATATTGTGGGATAAAATAGAGAACCTGTGCTTTATAGAGCAAAAAACAGACCATTTCCTGTAAAAGAAAAAGTTAACCCTACTGGATGGAGCCCCTCCTGCAGTTAATGATATTTTAGCTACATGAGCAGAAATCCCCAGATAATGTAGTATTTAAAAAGGTAATGTAAAAAAGAGAGGAGGAAAAGCCTTTTTAGTTTACACACAAACATTACTAACACATAACATTTAGTATTTAGTGATTTAAGTATCAATTTATCAGGCCTGCTAGAGTAATTGTAAAATTGTAACTTCTGCTACCGTACAGGGATAGTAATATATCAGGATTCCAGTGGAAGCTCCTATATATGAGCACAGGCACACGTGAACCCTCTGAGAGGAAAAAAAACAAACTTTTTTTGGCTAAATAAATATAATTTTTCCAATAGCCCCTCTATTGGAAAAATTATATTTATTCAGCCAAAAAGGTTCCAGTCCAATTTTGTAAAATAAAAAGGAATTGCTGTTTTTAAAGTAAAGGCTTAAATCCCTTTGCACTTTTTTCTTAATGCCTGCAGCGCCGCCCCCAACCCAGCCCCTAACCTTTTTTAACCACACAACTTTTGCTGTGCAAGTGAGAGCCACGTAATGACGGCATGCAGGAGGAGGAGCCTGGTCGGTGCAAAACAGCAAGTGAGAGGAGAGGGCACATCCAGTCTTAAGAATAACCTTACAGTAAGGTCCTAACCTAAGATTATATCACAGTACCACTACTTTAGCAGAGGAAACATCCTAGTCTCAGGCTGCTTGTTAAAACTGTTGCCGGAGTAACTTATTTTTGGAGCTGCACCACTCACTTGTTTTGGGAGTTCTGGGAATTTTTTGATGTTTGCAGTGAGATTCCCACTGTGTGTGCATCCCTGGTGCTGGTGAGGTGCAGAAAGCTGAGACCTTATAGAAAATAAGCTGTGATGTTGCATGATAAGATGATTTACTAAGCTATCTGCACACACAACGCTGTGTTTGTCTCCATCCACATGTCAGAATTATTTTTAAACCATGGGAGTTCATTGTATATCTGCCAACAGCCTTACTTTTTATTTATCTCATTGTACCAAACACTATTAGAGACATTTACTCACTACAACAATCATTGCATGCACTCTTGTTCTAGGTTCAGCCTCAGTAATGCATTAAAACCTGATGTACTCAGAAAGGTAGTAAAGCTGTCAAGAGATATACAATGAACTCCCATGGTTTAAAAATAATTCTGACATGTGGATGGAGACAAACACAGCATTGAGTGTGCAGATAGCTTAGTAAATCATCTTATCATGCAACATCACAGCTTATATTCCATAAGGTCCCAGCTTTCTGCAACTCACCAGCACCAGGGATGCACACACAGTGGGAATCTCACTGCAAGCATCAAGAAATTCCCAGAACTCCCAAAACAAGTGAGTGGTGCAGCTGCAAAAATAAAGTTACTCCGGCAACAGTTTTAACAAGCAGCCTGAAACTAGGATGTTTTCTCTGCCCCACTGAGCTGCATTGCAGGGGCAGGGCTTATTCCCATCTTCCATGATACCTTTATGGTCACCCACCTCCTACACTGCTGATCCAACTAACTAAATTTCATCAACTAAAATAGAAAGTTCTAACAACAAAAATAATTTGCTTTTATTCGTTTCACAAGCTCCATTTATATCATGCATTAATTATAAAATACTTGCTAGGTAGTATTTAACCCCAGTTCATGTATTGTGAACCCCCATTTGAATTACCCACGAGCAGCCACTGAATAACATAATTTATGCTTACCTGATAAATTTATTTCTCTTGTAGTGTATCCAGTCCACGGATCATCCATTACTTGTGGGATATTCTCCTTCCCAACAGGAAGTTGCAAGAGGATCACCCACAGCAGAGCTGCTATATAGCTCCTCCCCTAACTGCCATATCCAGTCATTCGACCGAAACAAGACGAGAAAGGAGAAACCATAGGGTGCAGTGGTGACTGTAGTTTAATTAAAATTTAGACCTGCCTTAAAAGGACAGGGCAGGCCTTGGACTGGATACACTACAAGAGAAATACATTTATCAGGTAAGCATAAATTATGTTTTCTCTTGTTAAGTGTATCCAGTCCACGGATCATCCATTACTTGTGGGATACCAATACCAATGCTAAAGTACACAGATGATGGGAGGGACAAGGCAGGAACTTAAACGGAAGGAACCACTGCCTGTAGAACCTTTCTCCCAAAAACAGCCTCCGAAGAAGCAAAAGTGTCAAATTTTTAAAATTTTGAAAAGGTGTGAAGCGAAGACCAAGTCGCAGCCTTGCAAATCTGTTCAACAGAGGCCTCATTTTTAAAGGCCCAGGTGGAAGCCACAGCTCTAGTAGAATGAGCTGTAATCCTTTCAGGGGGCTGCTGTCCAGCAGTCTCATAGGCTAAGCGTATTATGCTCCGAAGCCAAAAGGAGAGAGAGCTTGCCGAAGCTTTTTGACCTCTCCTCTGTCCAGAGTAAACGACAAACAGGGCAGATGTTTGACTAAAATCTTTAGTAGCCTGTAAGTAAAACTTCAAGGCACGGACTACGTCCAGATTATGCAAAAGACGTTCCTTCTCTGAAGAAGGATTAGGACACAATGATGGAACAACAATCTCTTGATTGATATTCCTGTTAGAAACCACCTTAGATAAAAACCCAGGCTTGGTACGCAGAACTACCTTGTCTGAATGAAAAATCAGATAAGGAGAATCACAATGTAAGGCAGATAACTCAGAGACTCTTCGAGCCGAGGAAATAGCCATCAAAAACAGAACTTTCCAAGATAAAAGTTTAATATCAATGGAATGAAGGGGTTCAAACAGAACTCCCTGAAGAACTTTAAGAACCAAGTTTAAGCTCCACGGGGGAGCGACAGTTTTAAACACAGGCTTAATCCTAACCAAAGCCTGACAAAATGCCTGGACATCTGGAACTTCTGCCAGACGCTTGTGCAAAAGAATAGACAGAGCAGAGATCTGTCCTTTTAAAGAACTAGCTCTTGGAGAAAGGACAATATCCTAGGAATCCTAACCTTACTCCATGAGTAACTCTTGGATTCACACCAATAAAGATATTTACGCCATATCTTATGGTAGATTTTCCTGGTGACAGGCTTCCGGGCCTGTATTAAGGTATCAATGACTGACTCGGAGAAGCCACGCCTTGATAGAATCAAGCGTTCAATCCCCATGCAGTCAGTCTCAGAGAAATTAGATTTGGATGATTGAAAGGACCTTGTATTAGAAGGTCCTGCCTCAGAGGCAGAGTCCATGGTGGAAGAGATGACATGTCCACTAGGTCTGCATACCAGGTCCTGCGTGGCCATGCAGGCGCTATCAGAATCACTGATGCTCTCTCCTGTTTGATTTTGGCAATCAGTCGAGGGAGCAGAGGAAACGGTGGAAACACATAGGCCAGGTTGAAAAACCAAGGAGCTGCTAGAGCATCTATCAGCGTTGCTCCCGGGTCCCTGGACCTGGATCCGTAACAAGGAAGCTTGGCGTTCTGGCGAGACGCCATGAGATCCAGTTCTGGTTTGCCCCAACGATGGACCAGTTGAGCAAACACCTCCGGATGGAGTTCCCACTCCCCCAGATGAAAAGTCTGACGACTTAGAAAATCCGCCTCCCAGTTCTCTACGCCTGGGATGTGGATCGCTGACAGGTGGCAAGAGTGAGACTCTGCCCAGCGAATTATCTTTGAGACTTCTAACATCACTAGGGAACTCCTGGTTCCCCCTTGATGGTTGATGTAAGCCACAGTCGTGATGTTGTCCGACTGAAATCTGATGAAACTCAGTGTTGCCACTGAGGCCAAGCTAGAAGAGCATTGAATATTGCTCTTAACTCCAGAATATTTATTGGGAGGAGTTTCTCCTCCTGAGTCCATGATCCCTGAGCCTTTAGGGAGTTCCAGACTGCGCCCCAACCTAGAAGGCTGGCATCTGTTGTTACAATCGTCCAATCTGGCCTGCGAAAGGTCATACCCTTGGACAGATGGACCCGAGAAAGCCACCAGAGAAGAGAATCTCTGGTCTCTTGATCCAGATTTAGTAGAGGGGACAAATCTGAGTAATCCCCATTCAACTGACTTAGCATGCATAATTGCAGCGGTCTGAGATGCAGGCGTGCAAATGGCATTATGTCCATTGCCGCTACCATTAAGCCGATTACTTCCATGCACTGAGCCACTGACGGGCGTGGAATGGAATGAAGGACACGGCAAGCATTTAGAAGTTTTGATAACCTGGACTCCGTCAGGTAAATTTTCATCTCTACAGAATCTATAAGAGTCCCTAGGAAGGAGACTCTTGTGAGTGGTGATAGAGAACTCTTTTCCACGTTCACTTTCCACCCATGCAACCTCAGAAATGCCAGAACTATCTCTGTATGAGACTTGGCAATTTGAAAGCTTGACGTCTGTATCAGGATGTCGTCTAGATACGGAGCCACCGCTATGCCTCGCGGTCTTAGAACCGCCAGAAGTGAGCCCAGAACCTTTGTAAAAATTCTCGGGGCAGTGGCCAACCCGAAGGGAAGAGCTACAAATTGGTAATGCCTGTCTAGAAAGGCAAACCTTAGGAACCGATGATGATCTTTGTGAATCGGTATGTGAAGGTAGGCATCCTTTAAGTCCACTGTGGTCATGTACTGACCCTCTTGGATCATGGGTAGGATGGTCCGAATAGTTTCCATTTTGAATGATGGACTCTGAGGAATTTGTTTAAGATCTTTAGATCCAAGATTGGTCTGAAGGTTCCCTCTTTCTTGGGAACCACAAACAGATTTGAATAAAATCCCTGTCCCTGTTCCGTCCGCGGAACTGGATGGATCACTCCCATTACTAGGAGGTCTTGCACACAGCTTAGGAATGCCTCTTTCTTTATCTGGTTTGCTGATAACCTTGAAAGATAAAATCTCCCTTGTGGAGGAGAAGCTTTGAAGTCCAGAAGATATCCCTCAGATATGATCTCCAATGCCCAGGGATCCTGAACATCTCTTGCCCACGCCTGGGTGAAGAGAGAAAGTCTGCCCCCCACTAGATCCGTTTCCGGATAGGGGGCCGTTCCTTCATGCTGCCTTGGGGGCAGCAGCAGGCTTTCTGGCCTGCTTGTCCTTGTTCCAGGACTGGTTAGGTTTCCAGGCCTGTCTGGAATGAGCAACAGTTCCCTCTTGTTTTGAAGCAGAGGAAGTTGATGCTGCTCCTGCCTTGAAATTTCGAAAGGCACGAAGATTAGACTGTTTGGCCTTTGATTTGGCCCTGTCCTGAGGAAGGGTATGACCCTTGCCTCCAGTAATGTCAGCAATAATTTCCTTCAAGCCAGGCCCGAATAAGGTCTGCCCCTTGAAAGGAATGTTGAGTAATTTAGACTTTGAAGTCACGTCAGCTGACCAGGATTTAAGCCATAGCGTCCTACGCGCCTGGATGGCGAATCCGGAATTCTTAGCCGTTAATTTAGTCAAATGAACAATGGCATCAGAAACAAATGAGTTAGCTAGCTTAAGCGTTTTAAGCTTGTCAATAATTTCATTCAATGGAGCTGTCTGGATGGTCTCTTCCAGGGCCTCAAACCAGAATGCCGCCGCAGCAGTGACAGGTGCAATGCATACAAAGGGCTATAAAATAAAACCTTGTTGAATAAACATTTTCTTAAGGTAACCCTCCAATTTTTTATCCATTGGATCTGAAAAAGCGCAACTGTCCTCAACCAGGATAGTGGTACGCTTTGCTAAAGTAGAAACTGCTCCCTCCACCTTAGGGACCGTCTGCCATAATTCCCGTGTAGTGGCGTCTATTGGAAACATTTTTCTAAATATAGGAGGTGGGGAAAAGGGCACAGTGGGCACGCAAGGGTCTATCCCACTCCTTGCTAATAATTTCTGTAAGCCTTTTAGGTATAGGAAAAACGTCAGTACACACCGGCACCGCATAGTATCTATCCAGCCTACACAATTTCTCTGGAATTGCAACTGTGTTAAAGTCATTCAGAGCAGCTAATACCTCCCCAAGCAATACACAGAGGTTCTCAAGCTTAAATTTAAAATTAGAAATCTCTGAATCAGGTTTCCCCGAGTCAGAGATGTCACCCACAGACTGAAGCTCTCCGTCCTCATGTTTGGCATATTGTGACGCAGTATCAGACATGGCTCTAACAGCATTTGCGTGCTCTGTATCTCTCCTAACCCCAGAGCTATCGCGCTTGCCTCTTAATTCAGGCAATCTAGATAATACCTCTGACAGGGTATTATTCATGATTGCAGCCATGTCCTGCAAGGTAATCGCTATGGGCGTCCCTGATGTAATTGGCGCCATATTAGCGTGCGTCCCCTGAGCGGGAGGCGAAGGGTCTGACACGTGGGGAGAGTTAGTCGGCATAACTTCCCCCTCGACAGAACCCTCTGGTGATAATTCTTTTATAGATAAAGACTGATCTTTATTGTTTAAGGTGAAATCAATACATTTAGTACACATTCTCCTATGGGGCTCCACCATGGCTTTCAAACATAATGAACAAGTAGGTTCCTCTGTGTCAGACATGTTTAAACAGACTAGCAATGAGACTAGCAAGCTTGGAAAACACTTTAAAACAAGTTTACAAGCAATATAAAAAACGTTACTGCACCTTTAAGAAACACAAATTTTCCCAAATTTTGAAATAACAGTGAAAAAATGCAGTTACACTAACGAAATTTTTACAGTGTATGTAATAAATTAGCAGAGCATTGCACCCACTTGCAAATGGATGATTAACCCCTTAATACCAAAAACGGAATAACAAATGACAAAAACGTTTTTTAAACAGTCACAACAACTGCCACAGCTCTACTGTGGCTTTTTACCTCCCTCAATACAACTTTTGAAGCCTTTTGAAGCCTTTTGAGCCCTTCAGAGAAGTCCTGGATCATGCAGGAAAAAGCTGGATGTCTGTGTCTGTAATTTTTGCTGTGCAAAAAAATGCCAAAATAGGCCCCTCCCACTCATATTACAACAGTGGGAAGCCTCAGGTGTGGAAAAAACTAGGCCCCAATAAGTTTTATCACCAAACCTATGTAAAAAAACGATTAAACATGCCAGCAAACGTTTTAAAATACACTTTTATAAGAGTATGTATCTCTATTAATAAGCCTGATACCAGTTGCTATCACTGCATTTAAGGCTTTACTTACATTACTTCGGTATCAGCAGCATTTTCTAGCAAATTCCATCCCTAGAAAAATATTTGAACTGCACATACCCTATTGCAGGAAAACCTGCACGCTATTCCCCCTCTGAAGTTACCTCACTCCTCAGAATATGTGAGAACAGCAAAGGATCTTAGTTACTTCTGCTAAGATCATAGAAAACGCAGGCAGATTCTTCTTCTAAATACTGCCTGAGATAAACAGTACACTCCGGTACCATTTAAAAATAACAAACTTTTGATTGAAGAAATAAACTAAGTATAAAACACCACAGTCCTCTTACGACCTCCATCTTAGTTGAGAGTTGCAAGAGAATGACTGGGTATGGCAGTGAGGGGAGGAGCTATATAGCAGCTCTGCTGTGGGTGATCCTCTTGCAACTGTTGGGAAGGAGAATATGCCACAAGTAATGGATGATCCGTGGACTGGATACACTTAACAAGAGAAATATAATTTATATAATACATATTTATCTGATTCCAGTAATTCAGTTTCAAAAGTACTGATGAAAGTAGAAAAACCTCTTTTAATTGGAAAATAATTCCTTTCCAAGTGACAAGTATTAAAGAGTAAACTATTTCACAGGTTTGAAGCATTACTCATACGATGGAATTTACAAATTACAGGGAGTGCAGAATTATTAGGCAAATGAGTATTTTGACCACATCATCCTCTTTATGCATGTTGTCTTACTCTAAGCTGTATAGGCTCGAAAGCCTACTACCAATTAAGCATATTAGGTGATGTGCATCTCTGTAATGAGAAGGGGTGTGGTCTAATGACATCAACACCCTATATCAGGTGTGCATAATTATTAGGCAACTTCCTTTCCTTTGGCAAAATGGGTCAAAAGAAGGACTTGACAGGCTCAGAAAAGTAAAAAATAGTGAGATATCTTGCAGAGGGATGCAGCACTCTTAAAATTGCAAAGCTTCTGAAGCGTGATCATCGAACAATCAAGCGTTTCATTCAAAATAGTCAACAGGGTCGCAAGAAGCGTGTGGAAAAACCAAGGCGCAAAATAACTGCCCATGAACTGAGAAAAGTCAAGCGTGCAGCTGCCAAGATGCCACTTGCCACCAGTTTGGCCATATTTCAGAGCTGCAACATCACTGGAGTGCCCAAAAGCACAAGGTGTGCAATACTCAGAGACATGGCCAAGGTAAGAAAGGCTGAAAGACGACCACCACTGAACAAGACACACAAGCTGAAACGTCAAGACTGGGCCAAGAAATATCTCAAGACTGATTTTTCTAAGGTTTTATGGATTGATGAAATGAGAATGAGTCTTGATGGGCCAGATGGATGGGCCCATGGCTGGATTGGTAAAGGGCAGAGAGCTCCAGTCCGACTCAGACGCCAGCAAGGTGGAGGTGGAGTACTGGTTTGGGCTGGTATCATCAAAGATGAGCTTGTGGGGCCTTTTCGGGTTGAGGATGGAGTCAAGCTCAACTCCCAGTCCTACTGCCAGTTTCTGGAAGACACCTTCTTCAAGCAGTGGTACAGGAAGAAGTCTGCATCCTTCAAGAAAAACATGATTTTAATGCAGGACAATGCTCCATCACACGCGTCCAAGTACTCCACAGCGTGGCTGGCAAGAAAGGGTATAAAAGAAGAAAATCTAATGACATGGCCTCCTTGTTCACCTGATCTGAACCCCATTGAGAACCTGTGGTCCATCATCAAATGTGAGATTTACAAGGAGGGAAAACAGTACACCTCTCTGAACAGTGTCTGGGAGGCTGTGGTTGCTGCTGCACGCAATGTTGATGGTGAACAGATCAAAACACTGACAGAATCCATGGATGGCAGGCTTTTGAGTGTCCTTGCAAAGAAAGGTGGCTATATTGGTCACTGATTTGTTTTTGTTTTGTTTTTGAATGTCAGAAATGTATATTTGAGAATGTTGAGATGTTATATTGGTTTCACTGGTAAAAATAAATAATTGAAATGGGTATATATTTGTTTTTTTGTTAAGTTGCCTAATAATTATGCACAGTAATAGTCACCTGCACACACAGATATCCCCCTAAAATAGCTAAAACTAAAAACAAACTAAAAACTACTTCCAAAAATATTCAGCTTTGATATTAATGAGGTTTTTGGGTTCATTGAGAACATGGTTGTTGTTCAATAATAAAATGAATCCTCAAAAATACAACTTGCCTAATAATTCTGCACTCCCTGTATACCCACCCGGAAAACAGATTTCTCTGCTATCAACACTGACAGCAGAGAAATGTTGGCATCAAAATTCATGAGTGCGCATCTACGTTACAACAGTACTTAGAGCCAAGTGCCACTTGATGGAAATACAAGCAGCGCAAATGCATTTTTTTGTAATAATCAAATATTTTGAACATTTTTATTTTAATGTCTCTATAATCCTACCTAAGATACAAATGACCAATTATTGGGCCAAAACTGATGAGATTCTTGTTTAGAGCTAGAAATAATGGTTGCAGTTATATATGTTGTCTAGATACACTGATATAGTTGAACATAGACGTTTTGTGGCTAATGTCAGGATTTTCAATAATAAGAATAACATTTCAAATATGAGAGTTAGTGTAATACATTTAACATACCACATAAAGCACATTTCTAAAGCTCAGGGGAAAGAAAGGCAGTTCTAGAGCAAGGAGGCTGGGGAAACAAGTGGCAAAGTATTGTGGGTGGAGTCATTTGTGGGTGGTCTGGAGTGTGATTATGCTGTTCAGGGGCGGGGCTGGCTAATTGGGCAGGTGCTTAGGCGTAAAGGGACAGCAATGTTTTAAGTCACAAAACATGTAAGAACAGTATTTCTGTATTATTTACATTTAAACCTGTCTCTGAATGTCATATGTTGGATATATTGGACAATAACTTCATCTAAAATAAACCTACTGGCCCTCAGTGTATAACAACCGGGGTTCTCTGTAGACATCCTAAGCTAATGGTTCCCTGTCTGTATTTGTAATTCTTTCTTAGCTTAATTTTTTTTTTCATATAACTGTAAAGAAACATGCAATAGAATACCTCATTTTCACAAGGATCAGTTAGCTTAGAATGTCTCATGCTCGGCATATGTTTATGACAGTATTTTATCATTGAAGTGGATGTATCAATTATATGTTGACTGGAATAATTTTGTATAAACATGAATTATTTCTAAAGAAATTATTACTTTCAGTTAACAGTTCTGAAAAAACTCTTTCATACATTCAGTTATAAGGAATGTGCATTCTAATGGTTTCCAGATAGAATGCGTCTGCTAATCATTTGCAAACCACTGATTCCAAAATCAAGAACCAAACAAAAAAAATGTTTTTAGACGTGTGTTTTTTAATCATTCATTAATCCAAATCCATTTGATGAAAATAAAAAGTTGTGATTAGTATTTAGAAAGCAATTTCTGTGTGTTAAGAAAATAACAAAGTGGGTTAAAATAATACATGATTTGACTAGATAAGTGTAGTCTGTGTCTTGTTTGCAGGTATAGTCTAAATCACTAGAGGGATTGAGACTAAAAAAGGTGCACTTGAATAGCACTTCTAATGCCCCCCACAGACACTATTAGTGCCCCAAATAGTAAAGTTGCAGACTATATAAATTGGACCAAAAGGTCAAATTGAAATTAAAACATAACTTTTATTACTACAACAATGAACTAAAATCACTGTGTGAATGTGTGTAGTTTAAAAACACATAGAAACTCGAATAGAGGATTCTTATAGTTTATATAAATCCTTGTTACGTGGGGGCATGCGAGATAAGCATCCACATGTATAATGTGGGTAGTATAGATATTTATTGCTGATAGTCTGGTTGAAAATAAGCAGATTGTATTCTTGCCCTTTTGTTTGGGTGGTATCTATTAATATATCTGATCACAAAGGGGCACAAATTTGCTGGTTATTCTGACCGCTTTTGAAGTGAATATATGTATATATAAAGAAGATAGGTTTTATAATAACACTTATCTTTTAATGATATCTTTGTATGTAAATGGTAGATATCTACTGCTAATCTTTGATGTACGAGTTGGCATCCATTGATTGTAATTATCATCAAGCAAGACTTTTATATGTATTTTATTTATTGGTAGCCAATTATATGTATGTACAGTAAGATAAGATCAGCATTCTAAGACTGTCTTAGATATTAATGAACACACTCCAGCGGTGTGCTGTATCAACACTTCTTAATAGCTTTAAACTTGTAATAGAAAGAATTGTGAGTTTGTAGATATTGATAAAACTACTTTGGTACTGTGTTATATCAACACTGGGTGGTGATTTTTGACTTATGAGTAAGTTTTGATAATATTATTTCCATCTAGTGATTTAAGTTGGAGCCGGTAAGTATTATACCTAGCTGTCTTTGAGGCTGCAGTGAGCCTAATTAAAGCAAGGATATCTTCTTGTATTTAAGAAATATCAGCTTATATGATATGAACTGGTCTCTATTAATCAGTTGTAGTTGTTTATACTATACAGTTTATAAACTGATGACTCCGTGTTTGTAATTAAGGATCACTGTATTATTGTAAGTGTCAGTTCCACATCCATAACTAAATTTCACTGTGATTGTGTATACAGTGAAAGTATTAAGGTTCTTATGCAGGCTTCATCAGGGTTAAAGAGTATAATTAGCAAGTTTTAAAGGTTAATATCAGAGTTGTAAATTGGCCCTCTATTTAGAGGTTAAAAACCCCAAACGTAACAGAATTAGTGGAAAAAGTGCTATATATCCGGCTATCTGTAAGGCTGCAATGAGCCTGATTATAACAAGAGTTATATTCAAGAGATGCTGTGTGCTGTGTGAATATAACAAGCTTGTAAGGTATCCACTAGTCTGTAATGGGCAGTTTGGTATCGATTTTACTATAAACAGATTTTTTAAAGGATTAGCTCCACGCTGAAAATTACTGAATTATTAAACATATCAACTTCAAATCCGTAATAAGGATTCACTATGACTATGTACATTAAACGTATCTAGGTTTTTATATAGGCTTTCACTAGATTGTTCAGTTGTATTAGTAAATTCAAAGAGTTTGTATCAATGTTATAAATTTGCCATCTATTACTGGGTTAATCGGCTGTATTATGAATGCCGCTTTTTAACCAGACTATTAGAGACACTATTAGAAGCCTTATTTTGGCATAAAGTGCTTTAACGTCTGCAAAGGATTGTCAGTTTGTTCGTATGCTAGTGTCTCCAAACAAACACTGTTGGTACTAGTTTTTGGTGGACACTCCTATCGTGTATAAATTTTACCCAAATGTAATTAATGCCCCAGAGTTAAGGTCAATATTATTTAACTTATATCGAGTAGCTATGCCATTAAAAATGACTAACAGGGTATTTTTACACAATACCCCTCCCTAACATGTTTCGCCGATCTGATCTCAGCTTTTTCCTTCTTAGAATGCTGATCTTATCTTACTGTACATACATATAATTGGCTACCAATAAATAAAATACATATAAAAGTCTTGCTTGATGATAATTACAATCAATGGATGCCAACTCGTACATCAAAGATTAGCAGTAGATATCTACCATTTACACACAAAGATATCATTAAAAGATAAGTGTTATTATAAAACCTATCTTCTTTATATATACATATATTCACTTCAAAAGCGGTCAGAATAACCAGCAAATCTGTTCCCCTTTGTGATCAGATATATTAATAGATACCACCCAAACAAAAGGGCAAGAATACAATCCGCTTATTTTCAACCAGACTATCAGCAATAAATATCTATACTACCCACATTATACATGTGGATGCTTATCCCGCATGCCCCCACGTAACAAGGATTTATATAAACTATAAGAATCATCTATTCGAGTTTCTATGTGTTTTTAAACTACACACATTCACACAGTGATTTTAGTTAATTGTTGTAGTAATAAAAGTTATGTTTTAATTTCAATTTGACCTTTTGGTCCAATTTATATAGTCTGTAACTTTACTATTTTGGGGCATTAGAAGTGCTATTCAAGTGCACCTTTTTTAGTTTCAATCCCTCTGATTTTGTGCACAAGCACTCTAGCTCACAAGGTATATATAGTAATTAAACCAGACAGAGCACCCCGTCCCCAATATTGGTGTAGTGCCATTGCCATCTTTCTTTTTGAACTCATTGTGTCTTGTTTGTATGATATGGTGTTATTGGAAATTTGAATGTTTCTTTTTATGCTGTTTGGTATAAATATTTTTCTGTTTAGACAATATATTCCAAAAAATACCAATGATTCTCATCTTTTCTTCATCAGATGTAATCTACGATCCTGTCAGCGGCTCCTATGGTACTTGGCGGTGGCTCCTCTGGTCCTCCAGTCAGGGTAAGGCTCCTACTCATGCTGTACGGCAGCACACTGAATTTTTTTAAGCCAGTTCCCCCTTTTATAGGGGTGTGTTGGCATTCCTATTGGCTGATATTTCTATTTTTATTTAAATCAGCCAATATAAAGATGTCTATACTTTTAGTTTTAAATTAGCCAATAGGAAAAAAGTAATTTCTATTGGCTGACTGTTTTTTAAATCAGCCAATAGAAATAAAGTACATTCTATTGGCTGATTTAAAAAAAATGAATAACCAATAGAAAATTGTGATAATGTTTGTTTATTTTGTGGTATTGGTCTAGGGGTTATTTATTTTGTGGCATTTAGGGTTTGTTTATTTTGTGGTATTGTTTTAGGGTTTGGTTATTTTGTAGAATTGTGTTAGTTTTTTATTATTATTATTTTGTGGTATTGTACTAGGGCTTGTTTATCTTGTGGTATTGTGTTAGGGTTTGGTTATTTTGTAGCATTGTGTTAGTTTTTTTTATTATTTTGTGGTATTGTGCTATTGCTTGTTTATTTTGTGGTATTGTATTAGGGTTTGGTTATTTTGGGGTATTGTTTTAGGGTTTGTTTATTTTGTAGTATTGTGTTAGGGATTGTTTATTTTGTGGTATTGTGTTGGAGTTTTTTTTTATTATTTTGTGGTATTGTGCTATTGCTTGTTTATTTTGTGGTATTGTGTTAGGGTTTGGTTATTTTGTGGTATTGTTTTAGGGTTTGTTTATTTTGTAGTATTGTGTTAGGGTTTGGTTATTTTGTGGTATTGTTTTAGGGTTTGTTTATTTTGTAGTATTGTTTTAGGGTTTGGTTATTTTGTGGTATTGTGTTAGGGTTTGTTTATTTTGTAGTATTCTGTTAGGTTTTGTTTATTTTGTAATTGTATTAGGGTTTGTTTATTTTGTGGTATTGAGGGTATTTAAAATAATCTGATTGAATAATTCTTGTTTCCCATTGTTGTTTTGAGAATGATTGTTTCAGATGATTTTGTATTTCTGATAATACTGTACTATATAATGTATGTTGCTGCCTATATATACACTGATAATTAGCACACTGCACTGTATAATGACACTGAGTATCTGTGCAATAATAATAAGCATGTTGCGCTATATAATTTAGCTATCTATGCAAGGACCAGAGGGCGCTAATGATAGTGTGGGACACGACAAGCAATATAATCATCTATGGTCTCTTCTTTCTGTATCTGTTTAACTGATACCTCCATGCAGGGCCGCCATCAGGGGGTGAAAGGTGTGACTCCTGTAAGGGGCCCATGAGGCAAAAACAACTATTATTAAAAAAAATATATATATATATTTTTTGTTTTATATTTTGGCAGCCACCAGAGGGCACTACAGCAAAGTGCTATTGAGCGCAGGAAATGTCGTTACAAGGAGTAAAGCATTAGCATTTGAGTGTGCACTAAACTACTATGCACAGTGTGAGACAGACTTGGCACTTCAGTTAGTACAGTGTGTGCCTGAGTCAGACGGCAGATTACTTTAATTTGCAGAGTAGGTAGGACTTTCTTAGTAAATGTTTTTTATTTTGTTGTGCAATTTCAGATTATAACTTCAGTGTGGTAGTTGTATGGTGGGGCCAGGGGTCCATAAAACACTTTTTTTTTTTTTTTTAGGGGCGGAGCCTAGCCACGACTGTTAATGGCTGCACATTGAGAGTGCTCTGACACCCAAATACTCTCAGTGTAAGGTTAAACACGACATGCAGCACTAAAAATGATCCTGAAGCAGCACAATTGACTGGTGAACATATATACACTGAAGCGGTCACCTAATCAAGCACGGCTGGATATTAATAAGATTACAGAGCCAGGCCTACAGCGACGCCGTGAAGGAGTCACAACTCGCATCTATCTGGAGCCCTTCGGTGCCGCGGCCTACCTGTGAGGAGTAACAGAGAATCGCACACTGAGCGGCCGGAGCACTGGACAACATCTGAATAGCCCCCTCCTTGCAGTCCGAAATAGACCCAGTAACGAAGCGCTTGCCGGCGCACACCTGACCGCGGCTAATAAACCTCAGAGCCGTGAAGAGGCCCCGGTATACACCGGTGACTTACCTACTACTGGCAGGCGGCATTAAAGATCCCTACGAGGTGACCGCGGCAGAGAGGACCGACCGGAGGGGTGGTGAGTGGCACCTCGGTGCGTAGTTCAAAACCGAGTGGAGAGGTGGCAAGTAACTGGCAGTACACGTGCAATAGAGAGCAAGAGTGCGCACTTGCAGAAGCACAAGTTAGATAGAAAAACAAAAGTTTACATATACATAAGGGGACTGCTTATATAGTTGCAGGGAAAACTGGAGGCATAGAGGTACTAACTAAGCGGCCGAGAAATAAATGCCGCTAGGCCGCCACACTTGTGATTGATACGCACTCCCTAATAGCAGCTACTCTTGTACACAACCCCTAACAATAAGGAGTGATAGAGACAGATGTGAAAAGGGAAAATTGCAACATAGGCCCAACTCTGTGTGCAACGTTAATATGACAAGCAAGAGAGGCCCCAAGGTACACAAGGCCCTGCATACATCAAATATGGACAGTTATTTGATACCTACTGACTCAGGACAAAATCCACCAAAAGACATAACAGAGCCTGTACTTTCACAAGAGACAGCTCCCTCCCAAGGTACTGAGCCTAAACAATGTGATTATATCACAAAAGAAGATATTAGACATTTATCATCTAAAAAAGATATAAAGGAGGCCATTATGGAAATGAAAAATATGTTTGGGGCCCTTAAAAAAGACATTGCCACTATAGATCATCGTGTTACACTAACAGAGGAGTCACAAGAGGCGCTGCGTGCTGATGTACAGCATAACTCTAATTGTATTCAATCACAAGACATGACTGTTCAAAATCTAACTGAAAGGATTGAAGATTTACAGAACAGGAGTCGACGGAATAACTTGAGACTGAGAGGAGTCCCTGAGACTGTGACCCCGAATGAAATCAATGAGTACATTCAGAAGCTGTTTAAATACATCAAAAATAACCCTGAAGAAGAGGATATTCATGTGGAGAGAGCCCACAGGGCCTTGCGACCTAAGCCACCAGCGAGAGCACCCCCCAGGGATATTATAGTCAAGCTCCTGTCATATAGAGACAGGGAGGAGATACTCCGCCACGCCAGAAATAGACAGCCACTATCTTACGAGGGAACAGAGATACAGGTCTACACAGATTTGTGCCCTGCAACCCTTCAAAAACGGAGGGAGATGCGCTTTCTGACACTGCAACTTAAGGAGCAAAGGATCCCATATAGATGGGGTTTCCCAACATGCCTCATTGCCACTAAGGATGGAGTCGCAGCCACTTATCGCACAATATCTGACCTACCTGCTTTTAACCAGGCACTTGGAACACAAATAAGGCCTCTACACCCAGCAGCAGAACCTGCACAAGAAGGAGGAATTCACATGGAAGAGAGAGTCCCACAAAACAGAAGACTGCCTTAAACATCTTACTCTCCCACTGGAATAATGTACTGTGTCTGCATAAGTGAATATGTTGAGGCTGCAGTACATTATATAGGATAGATGCTTCACTCAAGACATGGATCTTCATGTCTAGCAGCTAAGTATATAATTTATCTTGAATGCACATAGTTAGCCTGATAATGATTAAGTTATAACATGTCACATGCTCCATATTAAATGTACAAAGCCAGCACCCAGGAACAGCAGAGCAACTGGCGGCCTACACATGGCTATAGTGGTCATTATAAATGTTATTGTCTGGGACACTTCAATTCTTTTTTGATTTATCTATGCCATGCTTAAGATCACAGACCTATGAGACTATATTTAACCACAGTTATACCGATATGTCACAGCACCCCCTTGGAAATTTTGCATGAACTCCCTCTAGCTGTAATGCAAATGTGTGGACTACCTGTGAACAAGCATTAACCACTTACCATATAGAAAATACAATAGAAAGAATGATATCACTGATTTTGCACATGTTACTGCACTGTTTAAATGTTTATTGTTATCAATAGATTTAGGAGCAGACCAGTTAGTTGTGCTCACCATTTTATGTCATAGAATCGAGTCTGGGACCAGTACATTTTTACCCACAGCCTTGACCTATGTTAATTGTTTTATCTTTCATATGCTCCATTACATGCTCTTATTATCTTTGGTTTGATGGTGCAAAATACTGCGCCGCCCTATGCAACTCAGACACCCTATCTTTTAAATCACACAGTCTCCTCATGTAATTACTATCTAAAAGCTCTATGATCACCTTAGCCCCCCACCATTAATAACTAGAACGGGAAAGATGAGAATGAAAGAGGGAGTAAAGGAGAGGGAGACATAGCCGAGTATAGCATAACCTGAGGCATATCTGAGGTTATATGGATTGCAGAAACTTCCCCACACGAGGTCATTCGCCCCTCAGAAAGATTTCATGCGCAAGCGACTAGGTAGTCTCATATATTTAATAACATAACACTGATTATAAATAGATCCCAATAGAGATATAGAGTACTGACACTAGGTATGAGGAGAAAGGGATAGGTGTGTGAGACCAAAAGGGAACTGAGATGCCCAGCCCACTAGAAAGTGTATAGGATTCCTAATAGCGCACCTTAGATACTATAGTTAGGCTATGGACAGGACATTATAAGGAATATGTCCCTGACTCGATAAGTAAAGCTGAAGATATGTTTTGTTTATTGTTTGTCGTGTTTACCTACAAAATACAGAATTCTTAAGTATAAACCAATTGCTGAGAGTATAAGGGTTACTACCCCCTTTGATTTGTATTACTTGTTAGTAGAGATTCACTCTACACTCTTTACTTTATTCTTATTCCGAACTATTTCTGTTCTCTCTTCCTCCCTTCCTGAGATAGGGATATTTGTCTTCACCCCACCCACATACCTACCCCTCTGAACCTTACCTACTGCCTATATCCCACACTGACCACACCCAATCTTCTATTTAGCTTACCCGCCTTTCCCGTCTTTACTTGACTTCTCCCCTCCCCCTTATCCTCGCCCCTTCTTTTTTTTTTTTTTTTCCCCTTCATTCTATTACCCTCTCCCCCCTACCACCCCCTGATCAACGCCTCTCTCCACACCCACTTGCCTTATTAGCCGAACTAGGTGGCCCTAGAGTGCTCGCTCGATACAATGAGGGGTCCCGGAAATCTTACCATAGACCTTATTACAATCAATGTCAAAGGACTTAACAGCCCTGGGAAGCGGTCAATTGTCACTAGGGACCTCCAGAGGATGGGCGGGGACGTTGTGTATGTTCAGGAGACGCACTTCTCTAAATTTAAAGAACCGAAATGGTATAATCAAAAATTCCCAGTAGCACATTTTGCATCTGGCCCATCTAAAAAAAACGGGGTGGGAATACTATTCGGGACTAGGGTACCTTTTCGGATGGAGCAGACAATAAAAGACCCTGAGGGTAGGTTTCTGATGCTAATTGGGACGCTATATGGAAAACATGTAACATTTGTTAACGCCTACTTACCTAATGCAGCACAGGATGTCTTTTTTAAAAAGCTAACAAATAATATCCTGGAAAACCAGAAGGGGATTGTCTTCCTAGGTGGAGACTTTAACGTTTCATTCTGTCCTACACTAGATACCTCAGACGGTCTATCAAGTACTAAGCACAAAATTGTGAAACAAATAACTAAATGCATGAGGGACCTGGTCCTCCACGATATATGGCGTACAATGCACCCATCTACCAAGAATTACTCATTCTATTCTCATCCACACAGGAAATACACGAGAATTGATTATATTCTCACGGATCCAGCAGGATTATCTATTACCACCAGCAGCAATATAGGTCAGATCACCTGGTCTGACCATGCTCCTGTGAGATGCACCATCGAATGGCCGTAAATGCCTGTCACCCCGTTTGTATGGCGCCTCGATGAGGCCTTGCTGGATGACCCATTATTAAAGCAGAAGTTAAACTGCGCCATTGAAGAATACTTCTGCATTAACTCAGAAGGTGACCTAGATGATAATTTGGTATGGGAGGCACATAAGTGTGTCATAAGAGGCGTCTTGATTAGACACACTTCGATCCTTCGAAGGGAACATAGACACAGATATAACATCCTTCTTCAAAAAGTTGAGCAAGCTGAAACTGCACATAAAGTACGACCTGCAGACTGTGCATTGCAGGAGGACCTTGCTGAAGCCAGGGCAGCTCTTTTGACCCATATACAGGCTGAACAGCAATCTAAAGCCCTTAAGCTCCGACAGTATTACTTCGAACAAAGTAACAAAGCAGGCAAACTCCTAGCGCGAGCACTAGCACGCCAAAGACTGAAAACATATGTATATGAGATAACTGACTGCTCTGGTAACAAACACCAAGAAGGGTCGGCTATTGCTGACACCTTTGGAAGCTTTTATGAAACCCTATATAATTTGCATCCTACAGTCCAAGAGGAGCGGGATCAAACTCTTGGGGATCCCCAGGAGAGAGCCATACTAGACTACTTAAATGGAATAGAGATGCCTGGGCTGACACAGGCAGAGGCATCTAAGCTTGAGGCACCATTCACGATCAAAGAGATCCAATCAGCGATCAAGCTCCTGCCGGGAGGTAAAAGCCCCGGCCCAGATGGCTTTGGCATGCGCTACTACAAAGCATTCTCAGACAAGCTAGCACCACGCTTACTGAAGATATTCAATAAGCTGTCAGAAGGGACCTCACTGCCCGACTCTATGCTTGAAGCGCACCTCACAGTCATACATAAACCAGGAAAACCTGAGACCCAGCCTAGTAGCTACAGGCCAATCTCGCTCCTTAACTCGGACATTAAAATCCTGGCGAAGGTTATCGCTAATCGCATTTCTAAGCTCTTACCACAATTGGTCCACACGGACCAAGTGGGGTTTGTTCCGGGCAGAGAAGCCCGGGACAATATCCTTAGGGTAATACAACTGATATCCTTCGCCCATAACAACTCAGCTCCGTTGGCCTTAGTGTCAACGGACGCTGAAAAAGCATTTGACCGGGTCAATTGGTCATTTATGAGACATGCCTTGGCTAAACTGGGTTTTGGTAACGGCATTATACGCACAATTTTCTCGTTATACTCATCACCGAGTGCTAAGGTGCGAGTCAATGGGATGTTCTCTAAATCCTTTAAGATCACTAATGGGATGAGACAGGGGTGTCCCCTGTCTCCTCTACTATTCGCAATAGTGATGGAGACGCTGGCTTGCAAAATCCGCAATAATTCTAATATCTCGGGATTAGTGGTCGGGCAAAAAGAGCACAAGTTAGCCATGTACGCGGACGACGTCCTTGTGATGTTATCTGATACGTCTGCCTCATTGTAAGCACTATTGGCAGAGTTTGCGGAATTTGGAAAAGTCTCGGACTTTCTGCTTAATCTGACCAAGTCCGAGATTATTAATATCTCCATACCAGTTGATACTTTCAAGGAGACATGCACGCTCTGCCCACTTAGTGTGACAAAACATCGTTTGAGATATCTCGGGATCATTCTGACACCAGTGGTTTCCGACATTGTCGACATAAATTACAAATTGCTTAGAGATGCAGTGACAGAGGACCTGACGAAATGGAAAAACAAGTCCATCTCATGGATGGGCCGAATCCATGCGATCAAAATGAATGTTTTGCCTAGAGCTTTGTATATAATGCAGGCGATACCTCTTTTATCGGCAATACCTCTTATCCACCAGATCCAATCGGAAATGGAGGCATATATATGGAATGGCATACGGCCGAGAATCAGGAAAAAAACAATGTATCTGCCTAGAGACAGAGGGGGAGCTGGAGTTCCCCTGCTGAAAATGTACTTTAAAGCAATAAATGTACAACGACTGGTTCACTGGTGTCATAACAAACCGGATAAGGCATGGATCGACCTTGACTGCGAGATCTTACAAAGAGGCAACGTAGGCACCCTTGCGTGGGTCTCGACAGAGAACCAGATCTCATTGATCCATCAATACCCACTATTGGAAGACGTTTTTTGTGTGTGGGATTCTCTGGTTAAGCAAGATAAATATATCTCTACCAAACCATCGCCCGTAACCCCGGTTTATGAAAACCCAGACAACGCTTTAGCATACAGAACACATGCCCCGAGACGTAAATATACGTTAGTAGAAGCAGCGATTTCTAATGCTTTCTGTGACGGGAAGATTAAGGCCCAAGAGAGCCTGCAGGAATGGGATCAATGGCTATTCTCCTCCTGGTTCAGAGTAGCACAGTTTCATCACTACGTTAATGGACAAAGTGATATGGCTGCTTTCACAAGAGAGAGAACGCCCTTTGAATCAATATGTACAATGGCTCAACCACCGGGCCATTTGGTTTCACGCCTGTACAAATTACTGTCAACAGGCGATGAAGAGACACTGCCCTCTTATACAGAGGCATGGCAAAAGGATCTTGACTTAAATATTGCCCCAAAAGACTGGTTACAGATCTTCAACAAAGCTAAGAAAGCATCGGTTTCTATGAAACTACAAGAGATGCATTTTAAATTTTTAAGCCGATGGTACCTGACCCCACAAAGGCTGCATAAGATCTACCCACAGACAAATGGAGAGTGTTGGAGGGGCTGTGGAGAACAGGGATCAATCATGCACATATGGTGGACATGTCCACGAATAGGTGTATTTTGGGAGGCGGTCTTCCGAGAGTGCAGCCGACTCTTGCAAATGATCTTGCCCCCAAACCCACAATACCTGGTCTACCATGCCATGCCTAAGATAGTGCTAGAGGCGAAACGTGCTTTATTTCTCTTGCTGCTGAACTGCGCTAAGGGCCTAATTCCAAAGTATTGGAAATCAGTAACAGTGCCAAGCTTAAATGAATGGAAACATGGAGTTAGAGATCTGCTAGGTTTGGAAAGGTATCACTACCTTAGATCTGGGAAAATAGCTCTTCATGAACACATGGTCATGATATGGGAAGGCAAAAGCATATAATAGATCAAAATAGAGACCAATATTCTAATTGATACGCTGTTGCAGACCCTGGAGATGCACAACCTGACTCGCTATAGAGAACACATCCTAGATGAAAGAACTTATGAGAACTAATAATGTAATATATATGTCACATTAGGTGATAGGAATAGCTTACCTACAAGGGTGAATCCCGCCCCTGCCCATATCCCTCACTCGCTCCCGCACATTCATGAGTCCCTCCCTCCCCATCTCTTCCTTCCTCTCCCCTCCCCCCCCCCCTTTTTTTTTTTTTTTTTTTTTCTCTCTTCTCCTCCCCTTCATCTTCCTCCTTTCTTCCTTCCGATACTGTTTACATTCTGGGTATGACTTAATACCCAAGCTTAATTATAACTCTGAAAAGACTGATACGCTTAAAACTATAATGTATAATAATACACTGAAAGATGAGAACAATGTACCAGATATCTGAGCCAAGAGCAATGTTGAAAATACTGTTAACGCACTGTTTACTTGACTGTAACTCAACTCAATGTTAAATATGCAACTCTTGTTTATTTGCCAACGATTGTTGGTTATTTCTGTTTATGCTGGACATTCAATAAAGCTTTTAAAAAAAAAAAAAAAAAAAACAATTTTTTTAAGCAATATGCTGCAGTGTATTTATTATTATTTGACAATGATGTAGAAATTATATATTTAAAACCATGCAGAACTGTTTCCTCCTCAGTACACAAATGGTAGGTGCCCTTTTGGCAGATATGATTTTGTTTTTATTTATATATATATATATATATTTTAATTACATTCTAGTTTACTGCTCTTTTATGAAAGGACTTTGCAACTTAACACTGTTCAGTTTACACTAACTTAATTTTGAAATACATACAAACAAGCCTAAATCCTGCCTTTAACCAGATCTAATGGTATGAGACTGAATACCACAGCTTATGGTTCCACCAAGACCATATAGAGCATGGGTTCTCAAGCCAAGTGAACTCAAGGCCCAGTAAATTTTAGCTGGAGCTGTCCAGGGCCCGGTAATCATTGGGAGTGGGTTGTAAAGTGTGGATAATTTTATATATATATATATATATATATATATATATATATAGCACACAGAGAAAGTCCAGCACTCACTCATATATATATGTATAAAATAAACCTACTAACACACACACACATATATACAGTATATATATATATATATATATATATATATATATTTATGTGTGTGTGTGTCAGTGGGTTAATTTTATACACACACACATATATATCCCAAGATCCCACTGACACCAATGAATAATTATTTAATTAACCCACTGTACACCAATGTATTTTTATATATATATATATATACTATATATATATACTGTATATATATTATATATCCCAAGATCCCACTGACACCAATGAATAATTATTTAATTAACCCACTGTACACCAATGTATTTTTTAAATATATATTTTATATATATCCCACTGACACCAATTAATTATTATATAATTAACCCACTGTACAGAAATGTAATATATATACTGTATATACAAACACACATTGATGTACAGTGGATTAATTATAAAATAATTCATTGGTGTCAGTGGGATATAAATATATATAAATACATTGGTGTACAGTGGGTTAATTACATAAGTACAAAAAAGAGAGACAAGTTTGACAGTACCCAGCACTCACAAAACACTATATAGTAACAGTATGCATTGAAAACCGGATTGTGTCAAGAACTGGTTATTAAAACGTAACTTTTACTAATGATAGAATAAAAAGGGTGGTAAATAGTACCAAATGTATAACATAAATATGTGAGACATACATTTAAAACTTAGATTAAGAAACAGATCAGGACTGTGTGTGTGAGACTTCAAAAACAGAATTACTTCCCTGGGTAATAGTTCAAATACACCGTAACCCTCAGGGCTCAGAGAATACACGGATTGCTCTAAAGCTAATCTAAAAAGGGGATTGACCCCAACAACATTACCTAATCTGAGCAATACTGGTATCTAGAGCAGGAGAGGAAACGGTTTGTAAATACTGGCACAAATGATAGTCCTATACTTGTAGCAGATGACGTTTGGGAAATTACGGTACAAAATAAATTATGATTATAACCACTGTAATAAGAGATACACTTTAGCATATTTCATCTTATGTGTGCATAACAATACTCTTTGCTTTTATAAATAAGAATAGTGTGTTCAATTTAAGTCAATTGGTGGATTAGTGTTGACATTATTCTTTTAGTATTCGTTTGTTGAAAAACGCAATTAAATTTGGTTAATCCACTAATGGGCAGGATCTGCACTATAGTGATTATATTGGCTGAAATATTGCAAACAATGTCCCCCCCTTTTTTGTTTTTTTTTTGGTTTGCTATTTGAAATGTGATACGCATTACGTGATATTATTCATAAATCTTACATATAGATTTTTGATATCAAGCTATTTTATGCACTTAATCTACTAGGGACACACAAGAAGATTCCGTTTCAATAGAGTCACTATACTTATTCGTGTTAACATTACTCTTTGCTCTGACAGATAAGAAGAGTGTGTCCTATTTAAGTCAATTTGTGAATGAGTTTTGACATCACTCTCTCATGATCGTTTTTTGAAAAACGCAATTAAAATTTAAATTTTCTATCAATATATATGGGGAGGCTTTATTTATTTATTTTTCTACATCAAAAGAGAATTTACATTCGTGTGATATAGGAAGGATTTTGACATCATTCTCTTATGATCATTTTTTGAAAAACCCAATCAAATTTTCTATCAACATACATGGAGAGGATTTATGAATCAATTGAGGATTTTCCAACGTGTGACATAGGAAGGATGAATCTCATTATACGTGTGTTGAAATGTGTGAATGAAAATCTGTCATTGGTAATGAACGCAGATTTTTGTATTGTAAGACACTTTCGAATCCAATTGGTGGATAGAATTAATCTTTGACCAGGTGGGAGTGACAATTTTGAGTAAGCTAGGCTGACATCTTTCGATGCTCCTGACACCTATTACTTGATTTTGAAACAATGTAACGAATATCTAATATCTTATATTACAAAATTGTTTCAACATGTTACTAACCTGACATCTGCTTGATATGATCATGTGATGAATCTTTAACCAATTATGTTAAGCCTCTTGTGATAGGCTGCATCTAGAGGTGTGTGCTTAGAACCAATTTCTATTGGTCAATGACGATACAAATACCGGGTTGGGGCCCTGACTCTGGTTAGCCTCTGAGAAAGCTGTGCTAGCGGTGAAATGTACATCAGGCATTGTCTGTGTGCATGAGACTTGCTAATTCGTGTTTACCTGGGACCTTTCTAAGCTCATATTGATGTGGCAATTGCCTTCCTTAATCAGTCATTTACAAACCGTTTCCTTTCCTGCTCTAGATACCAGTATTGCTCAGATTAGGTAATGTTGTTGGGGTCAATCCCCTTTTTAGATTAGCTTTAGAGCAATCCGTGTATTCTCTGAGCCCTGAGGGTTACGGTGTATTTGAACTATTACCCAGGGAAGTAATTTTGTTTTTGAAGTCTCACACACACAGTCCTGATCTGTTTCTTAATCTAAGTTTTAAATGTATGTCTCACATATTTATGTTATACATTTGGTACTATTTACCACCCTTTTTATTCTATCATTAGTAAAAGTTACGTTTTAATAACCAGTTCTTGACACAATCCGGTTTTCAATGCATACTGTTACTATATAGTGTTTTGTGAGTGCTGGGTACTGTCAAACTTCTCTCTCTTTTGTGTACCTATATATCTATCAGACAGTCAGCACCCCCCTTCTCCTACACTTCACCAGTGATACTAACTGGTATATAATGAATACTGAATAGATTATATATCTACTATTATTTCAGCATACTATATTATGAAGGGGTTGATATTTGCTTAAACTAACACTGTTGCCACTATTTCGGTTAATTACATAACAATTCATTGGTGTTAGTGGGATCCATATATACAGTGTATATATATATATATATATATATATATATGCATTGGTGTCAGTGGGTTCATTATAATAAAAGACATTCATTGGTGTCAGTGGCCGCCCTAATTATGTTACATCATTGGTGTTAGTGGGCTTACTAACCTGTGAGCCGATCTGGTTCTTTTCACGCTGTGCCACGCTCCCTGCCGCTACACGATGACAACGCACAAGCGGACATGCGCACTGGTGCTCTGACAGGCCCGCCCAGAATTTCAGAGATACAGTGGGGCAAAAAAGTATTTAGTCAGCCACCAATTGTGCAAGTTCTCCCACTTAAGAAGATGAGAGAGGCCTGTAATTTTCATCATAGGTATACCTCAACTATAAGAGACAAAACGTGGAAACAAATCCAGACAATCACATTGTCTGATTTGGAAAGAATTTATTTGCAAATTATGGTGGAAAATAAGTATTTGGTCAATATCAAAAGTTCATCTCAATACTTTGTTATATATCCTTTGTTGGCAATGACAGAGGTCAAGCGTTTTCTGTAAGTCTTCACAAGGTTGTCACACACTGTTGCTGGTATGTTGGCCTATTCCTGCATGCAGATCTCCTCTAGAGCAGTGATGTTTTGGGGCTGTCACTGGGCAACATGGACTTTCAACTCCCTCCAAAGGTTTTCTATGGGGTTGAGATCTGAAGACTGGCTAGGCCACTCCAGGACTTTGAAATGCTTCTTACGAAGCCATTCCTTCGTTGCCCGGGCGGTGTGTTTGGGATCATTGTCATGCTGAAAGACCCAGCCACATTTCATCTTCAATGCCCTTGCTGATGGAAGGAGGTTTGCACTCAAAATATCACGTTACATGGCCCCATTCATTCTTTCATGTACACGGATCAGTCGTCCTGTTCCTTTTGCAGAGAAACAGCCCCAAAGCATGATGTTGCCACCCCCATGCTTCACAGTAGGTATGGTGTTCTTTGGTTGCAACTCAGCATTCTCTCTCCTCCAAACATGACGAGTTGTGTTTCTACCAAACAGTTCTACTTTGGTTTCATCTGACCATATGACATTCTCCCAATCCACTTCTGGATCATCCAAATGCTCTCTAGCATACTTCAGACGGGCCCGAACATGTACTGGCTTAAGCAGGGGGACACGTCTGGCACTGCAGAATCTGAGTCCCTGGCGGCGTAGTGTGTTACTGATGGTAGCCTTTGTTAAGTTGGTCCCAGCTCTCTGCAGGTCATTCACTAGGCCCCCCGTGTGGTTCTGGGATATTGCTCACCGTTCTTGTGATCATTTTGACCCCACGGGGTGAGATCTTGCGTGGAGCCCCAGATCGAGGGAGATTATCAGTGGTCTTGTATGCCTTCCATTTTCTAATTATTGCTCTTCACACCAAACTGCTTGCCTATTGCAGATTCAGTCTTCCCAGCCTGGTGCAGGTCTACAATTTTGTTTCTGGTGTCCTTCGACAGCTCTTTGGTCTTCACCATAGTGGAGTTTGGAGTGTGACTGTTTGAGGTTGTGGACAGGTGCCTTTTATACTGATAACCAGTTCAAACAGGTGCCATTAATACAGGTAATGAGTGTAGGACAGAGGATTCTCTTAAAGAAGAAGATGCAGGTCTGTGAGAGCCAAAAATAAAGCTTGTTTGTAGGTGACCAAATACTTATTTTCCATCATAATATGCAAATAAATTCTTTCCAAATCAGAGAATGTGATTGTCTGGATTTGTTTCCACATTTTGTCTCTCATAGTTGAGGTATACCTATGATGAAAATTACAGGCCTCTCTCATCTTCTTAAGTGGGAGAACTTGCACAATTGGTGGCTGACTAAATACTTTTTTGCTCCACTGTATGTAGAGTGGTAGGCCTGTTAGAGTGAGCGTCGGGTCGCGGCCCACCAGTAGGACCGTCATGGCCCGGCTGTTGAGAATCACGGATATAGAGTACAGCATTTTCAAAATCCATAAGTACAGCTGACGATGGGAACATTTGTACACCAAATTTGAAGTGGTGCTCTTTGCTGGGGGTAATGGGGGGTGGGGAAGAAACATATGTCGACCTTTCAAAAGTACTTTTCTTCATCTATCCATTCTGACAGATCATTAATGTACAATTTTGAATTCACAGAAGTATTTTAGTTTTCACATTTACAAATATGATTCTTTAAAAAGTGATCTCTTAATTTCTACTATTTTTTACCATTCATGTCACACACTGTTGATTTAGGGGATGGCAATGTGCAGTGTAGAGTGTGTATGCAGAGTGTGTATGTATTTTTTTTTTTTGGGTCTCTCTGTGAGGGTTTGTTTGTCTGTCTTTGTGTATTTTCTGTGAATGTCTCTGTGAGGTTGTGTGTGTATGCCTTTGTGCATTTTCTGTGGATGTCTCTGTGAGTGTGTGTGCATATGTCTTTGTGTGTTTACTGTGGATGTCTCTGTGAGAGTTTGTGCATATGTCTTTGTGCATCTGGGCGGGTCTCTGTGAGGGTGTGTCCGTATGTCTTTGTATGTTTTCTGTGGGTGTCTGTGGGTGTTTCCTTAGGTGTATGTGCAAGTTTGAGTTTGTGTATCCATTGTCTGTTCCTTTTTAGGACATTTTGACCTTACTACCGATTATTCACATCTTTCTACAGACTAATGAGACCTTTCTGGAAGTCACCAATCTACCACTTAACCTTTAAATTATTGTTTAGGCAGTTCAGGGCCCTTCCTTCTAGCCACTGCATGCTGTTGTCATCATATAGTTGGCATCTTCGTTGACAAAAAGATAATCAGAACTCCATATTTTGTCTTGTAAATCTCCTTTTTTGACAAAACTGTAATCTACCTCATTACTTGTCGGTCAATGTTAAGGAAGGAAGGTTGCTCGTTTTTTGGAGCTTATCTTCGTTCTTTTTAATACACTTATTTCAATTGCACTTCAAATATTTTACTTTTTTATAAATTTGTGTATACCTTTTTGTTTTTTCATTATTAATATTATTCAGGTTTTGCGCCTTGTTGTGGGCAATTTCTATCCCTAGATACAGCAAGAAAAATACATATTCCAATTTTCCCTCCAGGCAAACAACAATATCACTCTTTTTTTTTCACTCCTCGCAACCTTCAAATTGGCGAGATTAAAAACAATAAATATTGCATGCACCACTTTTCATAAATATATGAGAACTGCGAATATATACGGGCATTTTAAAATGCCAATAGAGATCAATACAAGAATTAGGCTTTTCCAGACAACTTATTCACATATATTTATATAAGACTTGTGAAAGGTCATGAGTCAATTTGTTTGCACATATGAAAAGTTGCGACTTTATTGGCGCATAACCTTTCATAAATATGGTGATATCATTTGTGAGGTTTTTTTGACGACAGTTGTGAGAATTTTCTTATTCTCACTTTGATAAATCTTGCCCAATATGTAGGTATGTATGTGTATATATATATATTTTTTTATGGGACTTCCATAGCGCTGCTATTACAAATTGTGCGGTGAGGCTAAAAAGCTTGCGTTACACCCTATACCGACAAGATTCGTACCACCATCTGAGAGCAGTAGTTATGAGTTTTACACAACAAAACTGTTACATAAAACTCATAACTAAACTGTTACAAAGTACACTAACATCTATAAACTACCTATTAACCCCTAAACCGAGACCCTCCCACATCGCAAACACTATTTTAAATTTATGAACCCCTAATCTGCCGCTCCCGACATCGCCTCTACTAATAAAATTTATTAACCCCTATACCCCCGCTACCCGGCATCGTCGCCACTATACTAAAGTTATTAACCCCTATTCCCCTGCGCCCTAACATCGCAAACACTATAATAAAGATATTAACCCCTATTCCGCCGCTCCCCGACATTGCCCCCACTAAATAAAGTTAACCTCTGGCCTCCCACATCACTACTACTAAATAAACCTATTAACCCCTAAACCGCCAGCCCCCCACATCGCAACAACCTAAATTAAACTATTAACCCCTAAACCTAACCCTAAACCTAAACCTAACACCCCCTAACTTAATTAACATAATTAAAATAGAGCTAAATTAATGTTACAATTATTAACTAAATAATACCTCTTTAAAACTAAATACATACTTACCTGTGAAATAAAACCTAAGCTAGCTACAATATAACCAATAGTTATATTGTAGTTAGCTTAGGTTTTATTTTTATTTCACGGGTAAGTTTATATTTATTTTAACTAGGTAGATTAGTTAGTAAATAGTTATTAACTATTTACTAACTACCTAGTTAAAATAAATACAAACTTACCTGTGAAATAAAACCTACGCTGCATTACACTAAAACATACCATTACAAAAAATAAAAAAACTACCATTACAAAAAATAAAAAACATTAAAATAAAAAATAAAAATAAAAACTGCCATTACAAAAAATAACAATTAAAATTATTCAAAATAATAAAAATTATTCTTATTCTAATACCCTGTTTAAAAAAAAAAAATACCCCAAAATATAAAAAACCTTATCTATAATAAACTACCAAGGGCCCTTAAAAGGTCCTTTTGTAGGCCCTTAAAAGGGTCTTTTGTAGGGCATTGCCCTAATGAAATCAGCTCTTTTCCTACAAAAGAAAAACAAACACCCCCTAACAGTATAAAAAAAACCACCCCCCAAACCTACAAAATAAAAATAAAGTAGAACCTAATGTACCCATTGCCCTAAACAAAAATACAAAGACCCACTAACATTGCAAACCCCCACCCCCCAAACCCAGAAAAAAAAAATATATATCTAAAAAATCTAATCTACCCATTGCCCTGAAAAGGGCATTTGTATGGGCATTGCCCTTAAAAGGGCATTCAGCTCTTTTTCCTGCCCTTCTTCAACCCTGCCGAGGCGGAGCGGCGATGCGCAGAGGCGAAGGTCCAAGGCGGAGGTCCATCGATCCAACGTGGAGGTCCTCTTCATGCAATCGTCCACCGCACACTGAGGATTGAAATGCAAGGTACCCCTTTTATACTGGCTCCATCTTCGAACAGCCAATAGGATTTTAGCAGCCCTAATTCCTTTTGGCTGATTCAAATTTTTCAGCCAATAGGAGTACAATGGTACCCCAGTATAAAAGGGGTACCTTGCATTTAAATTCTCTGTGTGCGGGTGACCATCGCATGAAGAGGACCTCCATGTCGGATCGATGGCCCTTCGTCTGGACCTCCGCCTTAGACGTTCGCCTGGACCTCCGCCTCCGCACATCGACCGCTCCGCCTCCTCAGGCATGAAGAAGATGCCAGTCCCGCGATGGATGAAGATGGAGCCGACTGGATGAAGATGGAGCAGCCAGGATGAAGATTGTTCAAGCGGGACTTCAGTAACTGTGAGTATCTAAAGAGGGGTTAGTGTTGGTTTTTTTTAAGGTCTTTTGTGTAGTTTTTTTTTTTTTTTAGATTAAGAGCTGATTTCTTGATGGCATTGCCCTACAAAAGGCCCTTTGAAGGGCTATTTGTAATTTATTATAGATTAGGTTTCTTTTATTTTGTGGTGTTTTTTTTAAAATGGGTATTAGGAATATTTTTTATTATTTGGATAATTCGTATGTTACTTTGTGTAATGTTTTTTTTTTTTATTAGGGTAATGAGCACTCTTAAAAGAGCTGAATGCCCTTTTCATGGCAATGGGTAGATTAGGTTTTACTTTATTTTTATTTTGTGGGTTTGTGGGTTTGGGGGTGGGGATTTGTATACTGTTAGGGGGTGTTTGTTTTCCTTTTGTAGGAAAAGAGCTGATTTCTTTAGGGCAATGCCCTACAAAAGGTTTGGTAGTGTATTATAGATTAGGGTTCTTTATTTTTTTTTTTTTTATTTATTTTTTTTTTTTTTAAAAAAGGGTATTAGAATAGGAATAATTTTTATTATTTTAGATAATTTCGATATTTTTTGTAATGGTAGTTTGTTTTTGTAATTTTAGTGTTTTTTATTTTTTGTAATGGTAGTTTTTTTTATTTTTGTAATGGTAGGTTTTAGTGTAAGATAGCTAGGTTTTATTTCACAGGTAAGTTTGTATTTATTTTAACTAGGTAGTTAGTAAATAGTACCTATTTAAAATAAATACAAAATTACCTGTGAAATAAAAATAAAACCTAAGCTAGCTACAATGTAACTATTAGTTATATTGTAGCTAGCTTAGGTTTTATTTCACAGGTAAGTATGTATTTAGTTTTAAATAGGTTTTATTTAGTTAATAATTGTAACTGTAATTGTAATTGTAACTTTAATTTAGCTCTATTTTAATTATGTTAAAGTTAGGGGGTGTTAGGGCTAGGGTTACAGTTAGGGTTAGGTTTAGGGTTAGGTTTAGGGGTTAATAGTTTAAATTAGTTTTTGGCGATGTGGGGGGCTGGCGGTTTAGGGGTTAATAGGTTTATTTAGTATTAGTGATGTGGGAGGCCAGAGGTTTATGGGTTAATAGCTTTATTTAGTGGCGACGATGTCGGGAAGCGGCGGAATAGGGGTTAATATCGTTATTATAGTGTGAGCGATGTTGGGGTGTGGGGTAATAGGGGTTAATAACTTTAGTATAGTGTCGGCGATATAGGGAACGGCAGATTAGGGGCTAATAGATTTATTTCGGTGGAGGCGATATCGGGAGGGGCAGATTAGGGATTAATAACATTATGTAGGTGGCAGCGATGTCGGGGGCAGCAGATTAGGGGTGTTTAGGCATGGGGTTTATGTTAGGGTGTTAGGCATCAATGGGGCTGCGTTACAGAGCTTTTCATTCCGCGATCGCAGGTGTTTTTTTCTAAAACTCTCTTCCCATTGATGTCTAAGGGGAAAGCATGCATGAACACGTCAAAGCAGCGCTTGTATTTTGTGCGGTATGGAGCTCAACGCAACCATATCGCATGCACAAGCCGGCTTTTCTAAAACTCGTAATGGCAGCGCAATGGAGGGTGAAATAACGCAACTATTGTTGCGTTCGTTAAATACCCTCTATAGCGCAAAACTTGTAATCTACCTGTATGTTATTGCACCTCATTCTGTTCCTGCAGCCCAATCAGCTCTCCCTTTTTAATAGCTTAAAGGTGCCAAATACTGAAGCTCCGCCTCTTGTACTGGGGCTGTCATGTTGGAGCTCAGGTATTCTCACTGCCTGTGACAGAAGCGATGCACACTCACAGATCAGCAATATTGTCGTTTGTCTTGCATCTGTATAATGTGCTTCAGGTTAGTGCATGATACATCATGTGAGCTTTATATTTTTGCCTTTTTTACACAGTTTTACAGTTACACAAAATATATTTAAAAAAAAACTCAACAATAATATAAAGCAATGCCGCCACTGCAAGCTCCTGCTATATATCATGCACCCTATCTTGAAGCACATTATACATCTGTGAAACAAATAGGAAATATTACTGTTCTGTCAGTGTGCACAGCTTATGTCACAGGCTGTGAGAATACCTTGGGCGCGATCCGATATATGGCGTAGTTTTCGGCGCAAGCGAGGGAACCCGCGCCGGCCGTAATTTCACCTCGCACATCGGGCTATCCAATATACGGCGCTGTCAGATGCTAAAGTAGTGTAAGTAGGACAAACTGGCGTTGTTCAGAAAAGTGCACAAATACCCATTTTAGTCGTCACAAGTACTTACGCCAGTCTTTTGTTCACGTAAAGTCTCAATAAAGTGTAGTTTTATGCAAATTTGGCTAAGACTCGTAAAAATTACCCGATACTCCATCTAAAACTGTGCAACGTAATTATGCTATTCAAAAGTCATATATAAACCCATGCGCAGCCGCCATTTTTCTTTAGTGTGTTTGGATGGTTCATTGAGCTACAGCACACTACAGTGTGAGTTGAGGATTAGTAAGAGTAGTGAGAGAGGCGCAGCATAATAGTTATTTAAGTCGGATTGTTGTTTCGGTAAGCTTGTACATTTACTTACACTTATTTTCACATATTGCACACATATTGCATACATACATATACAAAATACACAACACTATTTTTTTCTAACACCTCACACATTTTATTTCAATTTTACAGTGTGATAGGCTGAGTGTTTGGTTGTGATTGTGTGTGATTGAACTGGGAGTGAGTGTGTGAGTGTGTGTAGTTTGAGGATGGCAGGGAGAGGTAGGGCGGAGGGGAGAGGAGTATTCTAGCGGACAGGAGGAGCAGCGGGGTCCCCGTCAGGGAGTTAGTGGAGTGGGGAGAGGGAGAGGGAGAGGGAGAGTTAGAAGGGATGATGGGAGGGGAGATGCCAGGAGACCAGGCACACTTAGAAGAGGGTCAGAGGGTGCACATGGGGACAGAAGGGGGGAGGAGGGAGAGGATAGGGAGGAACCCACACCAGGGACATCCCAGTTGGAGCGCATGAGATGCCCAAATTTCTCATTTGATGAGAATGTTGCGCTAGTCCAGGCCATCATGGACAACCACAATGCCCTCTTTGGCCAGGAGAAGGGCAGATGCATTGCCCGAAGGCGTAAGGAAGCATGGTCAGCGGTAGAGGAGGCTGTAAACAGTGTGGCCCCGCAGAGGAGGACTGTCGAGGGACTGAAAAAAAGATGGAATGATTGCAAGAGGTGGGTAAAGGAAAAGATGGGCCAGGAAGCCATGCACCAGAGGGGAACAGGTGGTGGTCCACCCTTAGAAGCAGAATACAACGTATGGCAGTAGATGATACGTAACTCTCTGAGTATCACAGCAGTCCGTGGACTTCCAATGGCTCGGGACTCAGGGGTTGCAACCACAGCACCTCATGCTGGTGAGTAACATCCCACACACCAGTATGATATGTATTTGAGATATAACATCCTTTAATGTCACACATTCCTGTACACAATGAGGAGCATGGTATTTGGCCTACTAACAAAAACATCTACAATTATATTTGACATTAGTGCTACTTAATTAACACAATGCAATTCATGATATGAGGTGGAATAGTGCAATACTAACATGTCTCAGAGTAACACAGGCCACAAGCAACATGTAGAGTTTTCAGTAAATGGACACTATAGCCATCACAATACTTTTAGCTCAGAAAGCAGGTTCTGTGCCTACATCAGGCTAAAGTAAATTGTGTGACCATAGTGTCACTTAAATAACACATTTTCTCTATCACTAACATCACTGACATGTACACATAACTCTTGTATGAAACACATACCTGTATACTGTGCAGATTAAAATCCCTCATAGAGAGTTTGACATGAGAATGAGTATTGTCCCTAGCATGTATCAATGTATATTGTATGCCCACATGGACATATATATGACTGTTCTAATCCCTATCATCATTTGACTCAGAACCTCCTGTCACTAGGCTGCAAACTGGCATGCTGCCACCTCCACCACCACCACCACCAGTCACAGCCATGCAGTCACCTCCACCACCAGTCACAGCCATGCAGCCACCTCCACCACCGGTCTTCATGCAGCAACATGGATTGGACATTATGCTCCCAGGCATCAGCTGGGTTGGATTGCCTCCGTTGAGGACTCGGAAGTGATGCCACCACCATTGGCATACGAGCCATGGCAAGATACCTGGCCTGAGGAACATCCTTTTGGCTTTGAGGGGGAGCCAAGTCAGCCACGAAGGGTTGATGTCTTTACCCCCCCCCCAAACACAATATCAGGCCAGTCATGGCTTTTCTACACAGGGGATGTCGCAAGGTATGCAAAGTGGACAGGCTGAGTGGTCACACACTAGTGGACAATGGGACTACCAATCCAGCATGAGAGCTCCACCATCTGCTTCCCTTGGGAGAGCTCCACCATCCGCTTCCCTTGGGAGAGCTCCACCATCCGCTTCCCTTGGGAGAGCTCCACCATCCGCTTCCCTTGGGAGAGCTCCACCATCCTCAGATGAGCATATAGTTGAGGTTGTCCCTGAAGCACCAGCAGCTGAGGTTGTCACTGAAGCACCTGCAGCTGAGGTTGTCCCTGAAGCACTTGCAGCTGAGGTTGTCCCTGAAGCACCTGCAACTGAAGTTATCCATAAAGCAGATGCAGCTGAAGTTGTCCATGATGCACCAGCAGATAGAGCAGAACCTGCACCTAGAATCACTGCTGCTCAAGAGCCTGTAGATCCACTGTATTCTCCCCTGGGAGAGGAATACATTTCACTACAGAGGAGGCTGATAACAAGCTGCGAAAGCATTCAAAGAGGCCAACAGAGGTTTCATAGGAGCCAAGAGAGGCTACTCAAGCATAGCATCGAGCTGCAGAGGGACATTGCAGCCTCATTAAATGGAATTGTCCAAAATCAGTCTCAAATGATGAGAATCCAGTCTGATATGCAGATACAGATTGACAACAGATGGCGGGAACAAAACCAACTCTTGGTTGTGTTGGTTGAGTACTTCACACACCAGCAGGACACTGCCTCCAGCCTTTTATCTGTGGCCAGCACTCTAGCAGAATCATCTGAAGCTTCCCAAACCAGGAGAACCAGGAAATCCACTTCAGTCACCTCTGCCCCCTCATCCAAGAAGCCTAAAAAAAAATATTCTTATAGTTCACCATAAATCTTGTCCTCTGTTTTTGCCATATAATTGTCATCCACATCCATGTGAGGGGTGTTTTAGTACACTAATATTGTTAAAACATATAATAAGGCCTGTGTGGAAATGGCCCAAAAAGGTAATATGATCCTATTTCTAACATATTCTTGTACTATAACTCCCATCCACAATAGTTGTTTCTGAAGGGCACATATAGTAATATTCACTTGTAAGATGTAAATCAATGTATCTCACATCCAATATAAATTGACCCATTGGTATATATAGTAGTGATGTTACTGATAGGGTGGGCATTATCAGGTGTTTTAAGTCTGCAGGTGAGAGGTTGTGGTGTGTGTGATTGGTTTAACACAATTGCAAAGAGGCAGCCTTCAAGAAGGTGTTAGAAATTATCATATGAGCCATCCTAGGTTTTGCTTTCAACTAAGAATACCAAGAGAACAAAGCAAGTGTTCAAATTAAATCTGAAAGTAGTTAGAAATAACATGCCCTATTTAAAAGAAGAAGGTTTTCTTTGGAGTTGACTGTCCCTTTATATATTTTGGCATCAGTGCCAAGCTGTGTTAGCATTAGAACAAATTACACTCCAGTGGGTTCTAAAGAGATGAAGGTAATACAATTTACAGTAAATAAGCAAGTATATGTCCCCTATGTGATAAAGTACCTACAAGCTCAATCCATTTGACTATTTCAAATACACAAATAAACCTTAAAAAATAAATATCATAGTATACTGTCCCTTTAACCTTAAGATGCTGCTTAAATGTATGTGTTTGTTAAGGCTTCCAGGGAGTTATGTTGTTTTTTTAGTCAGTGCAAGGGCTCCTGCACCTGCAATTTGTGGCGAGATGAGAATGGAGTAGATTTTCTGAAATCTGCGCGCGTATGTCCTTACGCTGTATATTGGATACCAAACTGCGGGTGTTTTGTATGTCAGTCTATGGGTAAAAATAATATGGGCGAAAGCAGAAATATATGCGCGTAACTTCTAGGTTACGCCGTATATAGGATACCAAACCCGCGCAAAATTTGGCGTTGCCGTCTTTTGCGGGCGACGCTGCATATCGGATCAGGCCCCTAGATGGCAGCTCCCAGTACAAAGAGGCAGAGCTTCAGTATTTGGCACCTTAAGCTATTAAAAAAGGAGAATGAATTTGACAAGAGCTGCAGGAACAGGATATAATGCAATAACATAGTGAGTTCTAGGGTAGTTGTGCCCAGCAGTTTAAAGGGACATAAAACACAAAAAAATTGCTTTCTTG